>NC_053156.1:15133224-15213362 GCF_016835505.1 Polypterus senegalus | reverse complement strand
GATCACCATCGATCAAAGAACTGTCACTTACCGAGTGGTTGCCATGCCCAGAGATGGCGCCTGCCTTTTCCATTCTCTTTGTTACATATTGCACGGCCATATCAGGCTCACTCTTGATATCCGGAGGAACATTGTGTCTTATGTATTGAATGACTGGACAGGTTCAAGGTGTGGACTGATGACGGTACAGGAGATAATTAGACTACACAGGAGCACTAGAAGAGTGAAATGCTTAAGCCCTTCACCTATGGATCTGCATGTGAGTTGATGGCTGCCGCTGAATTGTTCGGTTGTCGCTTTCAAGTGTACCGAAATGGCCAAATATTTTACACCTTTCGACAACCGCCAATGCCTCTTAAACATCTTAGACTCACAGGTGACGATTTCAGTAGTGGACACTTTGATTTTATGAATGTTTAAACTCTCAAAAGCTGGATGTGAAGTTATCGATGAAACCGGTTGTGTGCTTACAACGCTTGACAGATGCCGAATGTCTCTTCAACACAACAAATCCTGCAGATACTGTCGTAATTGAAACAAACCATGAAACTCAAACCAACTATGACAGCAGCAATCCAAGCTGTGAGATTTGAGACAAGATTACTGTTCACATGGCCTACTGTACGTTACATGCTCAAGAGTAAGCTCAGCGCACAGCTTGGTCATATTACAACCGGAGGGCCGAACTGACAACGTGGTATACAAAGAGATCCTTAACAGATAATTATTGGCATATTTTCCCTCAGTTTAAAAAGGTTTAATTTTCTTCTTAATAAAAATTTTAAGGCAGTACTTCGCCGCTGTGAAGCGCGGGTATTTTGCTAGTGTAATAATAAGGTTATTAGAGCAAATTTTAAATCCATTCTTTTCCATGATTTTAGCTCAGGAAGGTATTTGCAAGTTTTTATTGGGAATCAGTCGATTATGGAAAAGGCTTTTGTAAATTTGTTAAGTGGCCTGTTTTCCCCGAAAATTAAAGAAACACATTTCAAGATAATTAATAATATATACCCAGGGGCAAATTTTCTAAAAAGAAGATTTAAATTTGAGGTGGGCCTGTGTTCTTTTTGTGATTCATCTTGTGAAACATTACAACACTTGTTCTTTTCATGTCCTGTTTCGGCTAATTTTTGGTTAGAAATACACAGCTGGTTATCATTTAAGGTTAATGACATCCCATAGTTTGACTTGTCTCATATTATGTTCTACATGGATAACTTATATCCATCTGTCTCTGATATGATTAACATTGTCATTCTCTTAGGTAAATACCATATACACTGTAGTAAGTGGAGAAATAGCAAACCATCTTTTAAATGGTTCAGTAATGATTTGAAACAATACTTCCTATCACTTAAGAAACTGAAATCCAGCAGATCTGTAAGGATTTATGATAACATGTCTCATTTAGTACTGTTTTCATTTATGCTTCCTGTGTCTTTTGGCCTGTGCTCCCCATTTGTTATCTTGCACTATTTTGTATGCTGTGAAATTGATCTAGTCCCCGCCCCCCAGACTTTGAATGTTGTTAATACTGTTTTGAATGTTGAATTTATATCCTCTACCAGAGTTTTGTATTGTATTGTGTTTCATTTGGTAATAAAAAAAAAGAAAAAGAAATCCCATATATTGGGAAGTGCCTCTCCCTGTAGCGCCCTCTTGTGGCACCCGCGGACCCCAGTAGGGCGGTGCTGCCGGACTACAACTCCCGGCATTCCCTGCTGGTTCCTCAATGGGTGCCAATATGGAGGGCTGCTGCCATCTACCGCCTCTGGGAAAATAAACACCCTTCAGAGACAATGGCTGAGCAGTGTGTCTGTCTGTGGAGAGAGTGTTGACCTCATCGAGAGGTTTATTTACCTCAGTAGCGACATTCATGTGACTCTGGTGAATCGTCCTTTTTATAGAGCTCCTTAATTAAACAAATAAAAAATAGATTAATAGTAAAAAAATAGATTGATAATATATATAGAGAAAGGGTGAGGCAGCAAATGTAAAAAAGTTTGGTGATGGCCACCCTGTTTACTGAAAAACAGCAGAGCAGAAAAGAAGCATGTCTTTTGCAGAACAGAGTTCAAAACAGACCTAAACCAACAGGTCTTTTAGAATCTATATAGAATCTGGTTTATATATATATATATATATATATATATATGTAATGGATGGCGCCATTTATCCCGCCAATACCCCAAGCCGCCAGGTGGAGCCCTCCTTGCAGCGAGGAGGTCCCCAGAAGACCAGCAGGGCATCATGGACATTGGAGTTTTATGCAAAGCCCTGCTGGATGCCGTGGGGCCACAGGAGGGAGCTGCAGGGAGGACCGAGGCTTCTTCGTGCCCTGTGACCCGGAGGTTCGTCACAGGAAGAGCGACGGACTTCCGGGTTGAAGAAAGGGACTATTTACCCTGACCCGGAAGGGAAAAGGACTTGTGGACTATTGGGCAGAAACACTTCCGGGTCAGGAGGTATAAAAGGACTATGGGAACTCCCAGACAACGAGCTGAGCTGGGTGGAAGGGGTGGCAGCGTCTGGGAGCTGGAGGATTGGTTATTTGTTTATTATTGTATTATTGTGAGATTTATGAGTATTGTGGAGGAGAGTGTGCTTTGTGCACTGTGGAAGAGAAATAAAGTCAACATTTGGACTTTTACCTGGTGTCTGGAGTCATGGACAGGGGTTCAAGGGAGCGAGAGCGCCCCCTATCGTTCACAATATATATATATATACTGTATATATATATATATATATATATACTGTATATATATATATATATATATATATATACACAGTACATCCAGTGAGTGTATAGAAGCATTTAAGAAATCTAATAGGATTTTAGGTTATATAACACCATGATGTGTGAAGGATAAGTCAAAGGAGGCCATTCTTAAGTTATATAACACACTAGTGAGGCCTCTCCTGCAGTACTGTGTTCAGTTTTGGTTGGGTTGTGAGTCACCTCATGTACTAACTGCTCTTCCTCTTCCAGCTCAAGAGTGGAGAAGGAGGAGTCCTATCAGGAGTATTTACAACACCTCCAGAGACCGCTGGAAGTCCCACGTGTTCTGGCACCAGATCCATATAAGCACCCGCCACAGCCAGAGGTTGGTGATAAGTTTCAGACCCACACTAGCTCACAGAAGCACTGTAAAATGTAACTAAAACAGAAGCCACAGTTGACTGTAACTGTTCATTTTGTTCTTTTCTGTTTGTTCCCTTATTAACCTCATCGTCAATAAATGGGAATATCAGGGAAACCCCAACACTTTGTCACGTGTTGCCTTTTTCTCCAACACTTGTTAAGGGCAAATTTTGCATGAATATTAGAAGGTTTTTTCTTCACTCAGAAAACCGAATAGTGTAGCAGACTGTATACTTGAGAGGCCTTCCAAACTCAGCCTGATGTTATTCTGGACAATCTAAGTAAATAGGATGGAGAAGCTCTTTGGGTTGAATGGCTTGTTCTCATCACAGTTTTTCTAATGTTCCAAAAAAATATTTGGAGATATGCAAACGTAAAAGCAAACACTAAGCCAGTCTCATGATTAGTAGATTGTATACATGTGAACTCTGTGATGGATTTCCGGCAAGAGTTGCTGGCCCTCACCCCCAGGCCGCCAGGAGGAGCTCTCCCGACAACATGGACGTGCCCTGAGTTCCAGCAGGGCCTCATGGACTTTGTAGTTTTTATACACAGCCCTGCTGGATACCTTGGGGACCACAAGGAGTCGCTGTAGCGAGGCTCGTAGACTCATATGTGCCCTTTAACCTGGAAGTGCGTCCTGGTCACGTGAACGGGAGGAATGACGTACTTCCAGGTTGAAGAAAAAGAGAAGTTTTCACCTGACCCGGAAGTGATAGAAAGTCACATGGACTGAGGGACAAACACTATAAAGGACTGTGGGAAATCCCAGACGGACGAGCTGAGTTGGGAGGCAGAGTGGCTAAGCGTCTGGGAGTGGAGGATTGGTTTATTTGTGATTTGGTTATTGTTTATTTATTTATTGAGTATTGTGGAGAGGAGCGTGCTTAGTGCACATTATTATTATAATAAATTCTATTATTGGACTTTTATCTGGTGTCTGACATGGTGTCTGAGGGTACAAGGGTGCGAGGAAACCCTAATCTGTCACAACTCGGATAATCTAACCAGTGTGTATTTGCTTTTAAGAGGCTGTAGTACTAGGGTGTCGGTTTGCACCTCACTATGCAAACTTATTTATGGCAAAATTGGAAGAGGATTTTATGTCAACGTGCATCTTGAAACCAATGTTGTATCTCCATTACATAGATGACATCTTCATAATCTGGACTGCCAGTGAGAAGGACCTCCTTGAATATAATTCTTTTCACCCCAACATAAAGTTGAACCTTTATTACTCAAAAACAAAAGTCAGCTTACTTGACACCACCATTCAACTGAAAGATAACACCCTTGTAACTTCTGTATTTCACAAACCGACAGACAGACAAACCTACCTGAGAAGTGACAGCTGCCACCTCAACAACAACAACAACATTTATTTCTATAGCACATTTTCATACAAATAATGTAGCTCAAAGTGCTTTACATGATGAAGAAAGAGAAAAGAGACAAAATAAGAATTAAAATCAGAGAACACTCATTAACATAGAATAAAAGTAAGGTCCGATGGCCAGGAAGGACAGAAAAAACAAAAAAAAACTCCAGACAGCTGGAGAAAAGATAAAATCTGCAGGGGTTCCAGGCCATGAGACCACCCAACCCCCTCTAGGCATTCTACCTAACATAAATGATCAGTCCTCTTTGTATTCAGGGTTCTCATGGAAGGACTTGATGATGACGGTCACGTGGACTTCTGGCCTTTAATCCATCAATGTAGGGACATTGTAGGTGGTGGTGGCGCAGGTCGCCACCCCAGAAAACCAGAAAAAGAACAGAAGAGAGAAAGTAGGGGTTAGTACGGATTTTGGAGCCACCATGAATAGTAATGATAATTGAATGAATATGCAGAGCATCAGGATTAAATTAAAATGAAGTTATGAGGAAGCCATGTTAAATTAATGTGTTTTTAGCAGTTTGTTAAAGAGCTCCACTGTATCGGCCTGGCGAATTCCTATTGGCAGGCTATTCCAGATTTTAGGTGCATAGCAGCAGAAGGCCGTCCACCTCACCACTTCTTTTAAGTTTTGCTCTTGGAATTCTTAGCAGACACTCATTTGAAGATCTAAGGTTACGATTTGGAATATAAGATGTCAGACACTCCGATATATAAGATGGAGTGAGATTATTTAAGGCTTCGTAAACCATAAGCAGTGTTTTAAAGTCAATTCTGAATGACACAGGTAACCAGTGTAGTGACATCAAAACTGGAGAGATGTGCTCGGATTTTCTTTTCCTAGTTAGGATTCTAGCAGCTCCATTTTGCACTAATTGTAATCAATTTATGTCTTATTTGGGTAGTCCTGAGAGGAGTGCATTACAGTAATCTGATCGACTGAAAACTAAAGTGTGAACTAATTTCTCAGCATTTTTCAATGATATAAGAGGTCTAACTTTTGTTATATTTCTTAAGTGAAAAAATGCTGCCCTAGTAATCTGATTAATATGTGATTTAAAATTCAGGCCACAGTCAACAGTTACCCCTAAATTCATTACCTCCGTCTTGACTTTTAATCCTAATGCATCAAGTTTATTTCTAATAACCTCATTATATCCATTATTGCCAATCAGTAAAATTTCAGTTTTCTCTTTATTTAGCTTGAGAAAATCATCCACTAGTGAAACAACAGAGTCAGGGTCATCAGGTGCTATTGATAAATACAGTTGCATGTCATCAGCATAGCTGTGGTAGCTCACGTTATACCCCGAGATAATCTGACCTAACGGAAGCATGTAGATCGAAAAGAGCAGCAGACCCAGGATAGAGCCTTGTGGACCACCATATAGAATATCATGTGTTTTTGAAGTATAATTACCACAACTAACAAAGAATTTTCTATCTGCCAGGTAAGATTCAAACCCATTTAAGACCCTGCCAGAGTGGCCCACCCATTGACTAAGGCGATTTCTAAGAATATTGTGATTAATAGTATCAAATGTAGCACTCAGATCTAAGAAGATGAGAACAGATAAATGGCCTCTGTCTGCATTTACCCGCAAGTCATTTACTACTTTAACGAGTGCAGTTTCTGTACTGTGATTTGTTCTGAAACCCGACTGAAAGTTATAAAGAACAGCAGGTTTATTGAGGTGGTCATTTAACTACATAATGACTGCCTTCTCTAAAATTTTACTTAAGAAAGGCAGGTTAGAAATAGGTCTCAAATTTTCAAAAGCAGAGGAGTCAAGATTATTTTTCTTGAGTAGGGGTTTAACTATAGCAGTCTTAAGACAGTCTGGGAAGACCCCTGTATTTAATGACGAGTTTACTATGTCAAGAATGCTATCAATTAGCAGGCTTGATACTCCTTTAAAAAAACTTGTTGGTATTGGGTCAAAGACGCAGGTGGAGGGTCTCATTTGAGAAATTATTTTATATAAATCAGGTAAATCTATCCTGGTGAAAGAATTTAATTTGTTTGTAATGGAGTATTGCATGGAGCCCCATGGAGCTTAAGAGGATGTGCAGTGTTGGGGAGTGTTGGGGAGATATACTATACTATTTCTAATATCATTAATTTTTTGATTGAAAAATACAGCAATAGCCTCACAAGTTTCACTGGAAGTATTCTGGAGGCATTCCTTTGTGTTACCTGGTTTATCAGACGATCAATCGTAGAGAATAAGACTCTGGGATTACTAGCATTGTTATTTATAATTGTAGAGAAATAGCAGCGCCTCTCAAGACGGACTGTGTTATTGTATTCTGTTATTTTACCTTCAGTATCTCATAATGGATAGTTAGTTTAGTTTTTCTCCATTTACGCTCAGCTCTGCGGCGTGTTCTCTTTAAATCAGACACTCTTTGGGTCTTCCATGGTATAACAATGCTAGAAGATTTTTTAACTGTCTTTTCAGGTGTGACTATGTCAGCAGCAGCTCTCACCTTAGTATTACATTTTTCCACCTTACTATTTACGTTATCCTCGCTATTGTAGTTAGCACTACAAACGGACTGGTTGCTTAGAATGTTTGTAAAATTTGAAGCTGCTGATGTATCAAATAAGTGTTTTTTAACAATATGCTTCTCATGAACGTTTTCTAGCATTATTTCTTTATTAAATAATAAAAGAAAATGATCTGATAGACCAATATCAATGATCTGCTTCACATCAAATTTCAACCCTTTAGTAATTACTAAGCCTAAAGTATGACTTCTCACTAGTCTCTGGTACAGGGTGGCCCACTAAAAAGCAGCCCGTCTCCACCGAGACGACTCCCGTCTCATCTGCCGCCAGATAGGCGGCTGCGGTCGTGTCTCCTGCCTTGTTTCCTTGCTGTCTGACCCCTTGCTGTCATCTTCTGTAAATGTGAGTACCACATTTGGTCATTTTTCTCTTCACCACGTCATGCAGTCTTCTTGGTAGATGTGGGCCGCTTTTTCGTGGGCCACCCTGTAGAAACAGTTCACCGCTTGAGTGGAGGAAACGGAGAGCAAGTTTGGTCTCTGCCTCTGTTAAGGTGTTCAGGTTCAGCCCTTGCAGCAGTGGAAGCCTGGGAACAAGATTAGCATCTGCAACATGCAGCCTGCCATTGTTAAGGATTCCAGAGGTGGGTATGGCAGAGTTTACACAGGAAACAAGGTTAGCACACTCAGGAACATTATTTAGGCATTCCCAGGATTAATTTGTCCACCATTAAAAAGAAACCTTAGGAAGCTAAAGCGCCTTTAGTGGACTCTTCCATGAAAAAGCAGAATTCACTTCATGCCTTTAAAAAGCTCAAATATTCAGGAATCCAGTGAAATTGATCATCTGGTACCATGCAGTATATAACAAAACTGAGGATACCCCCTCCTCAATATCACTAAAATTTTAAGTAATTACAAATCCTGTTCATGTTATGCATTTGCATTTGTTTGTAGGCAAAGCCCAAATAAAATAAAGTCAATTTTGAAAACCAGAAATATTTGAATAATTTGAATTTCCTCAAGGGATTAATACACCTAATCTAATCTAAATAAAGGACCATATTTAGGAACAAACTGAGACAAAAGTCAGCACAATCCTCATAGTAGCAAAGGAGAGAACTGAAACAAAACTGACTGAATTTTGAAAAATTCTCCTCTCTGTGACACACCAACACTCTGGCTTTCAGCCAAAGAAATCATTCAGCAGAAGTATGCGGAGAAACATGATGGAGGCTCCTTTATACCAACAGCAATACAAGTGTTTTTCTTTCTTTTGAATTTCCTTCCCTGCCCGGGATTGGTTCCTACCTTGTGCCCTGTGTTGGCTGGGATTGGCTCCAGCAGACCCCCGTGACCCTATTCGGATTCAGCGGGTTAGGAAATGGATGGATGGATGAATTTCCTTCCTTTTGGTCCTTCATGGTGTGTGTTCAGACTACAGTGTGTAAATATACTGTTGATTCCGGTTAATTGGACCACCGGTTAATAGGACCAGCCGCTTATTCGGACTGAATCCTAAAGAACCGAAACAGATCATATTACATAAGCCTAATATTGTTCGCTTACTTGGACCAAAATTCCATTTAATCGGACCAAAGAATGTGACAGAGAATAAGAAAAAGAAGCCACAAATCGCCCGCGGAAAGTGGATGTAAAGCGGGTCAGCGACATCGGGAGGATCCCTGGGCTCCCCAGGAGAATTTATGCTTTTATCAAAGGTCAGGAAGTTGGAAAATTTGTACCAAGTGCAAACCAGTGGGAGTGAACATGCCTGCCCTTTCTTCCCTATAACGGACCGCCCAGTAGCCGGTGACATGAAGTCGAGCATAAACAAGTTCAGTGTGCAAACAGAATGTGTCAGATAGACACAATAGACAAGTTCTTCAAACACTGACTGGAATTTGGTAATGTAACCTTTTTTAATGTGCTTCGCATGCTGAGTGTCGTGTAGATCGTTTCGAAGAATTTGTAGATTTCTTTTTCAATAAACAAAGTTGTAAGCAACCGTACATGTACATGTACGTAGTTCTTGTTTGTATGCTCGCCATACGCGTGTGCAGCACAATAAAAGTCGTAATGACATTTTAATATGTTACTTATAGCACATCCCATCTTGGTTGCACATGCATAGGGCATGTTCGTGTAATTGGACCAGCCAGTAATTAGGACCAAAATGGTTGTGTCCCGATTAACAGGAATCGACTGTATATATATTGTGAACCTTGAACCCGGACACAGACAGACATGGACTCCAAATGTTCCAAAACACACACGTTTTATTGTTGGCACAAGCCACAGTGCACAAAATAGCCACAATAAAGTTCCTTTTTCTCTCTCTTCTGCCTTCTGCCGCCTCCACTTCTCACACGCAAGCTTCATCTCCCTCCACCCGACTCCGGCTCCTGGAATAAATATATATACTATCTGTGTCCTAGAAACCATGATTCTGGCACTTCAATCAATCAATTGCATCGGTTGTGCATTAGCGAACAAGCGAGGTTCTCTTTCCTCTGCGGCTTCGTTTTGCCGACGTGCTTGCCACAGTTATCTCTCAGTGGCTAATCGAGTTTCTCTCTCTTCGAAGGTTTCGTTTTGCCGATGTGCTCACCTCACTTGTGTATTAGGGGCTAAGCGAGTTTCTCTTTTCTTGGTGGTTTCACTTTGGCAACAGAATCGCTTTCTTTGAGCTTCATGCTGTTGCCTTGCACTTCCAGGCTGGACAGACAGACACGCATACTTCTACGTGTAGACGTTTATATATATATATAGTCACATACATGTGCATGCGAGACAGTTTATGGGCTAAAATAGTGGCAGTTCTCAGTCAGAGCAGGGGTTGACACTGTCATCTGATCCTCTAACCTTTTCTCCCTCTGCAGACCAAGTGAAGACCGAACCCCCCAATGATGTCACCTCTGGCACACCCACTGATTACATCATTTCTTGTATCCAGAAGCCACCTACTGAAAACATCACTTCCTATTACAGCCTCCCTGATCCCACCTCTTCTTGTTACATCCGTATACAGTATATATATATACTGTAGATAATGGTGAGTCCACTAGGACTCCTAGCTCTTTCTCATAAGGTGTATTTTGAAGTTTCAGGCTTCCCACTGTGTAGTCAGATTTGTACTTCCTACATGTAATACTTTACATCTACTGACATTACATTTCATCTGACACAGATCTGTGCCAGCCTGTATGCTCCCCCAAATCCCTCCATTAACAATTTAACTGATTCTACATTATCCACCCTTTCACCTAGTTTGGTGTCATCTGCAAAATTAAACTGCTTATTGAATATATTCTTGTCCAGATCATTTATGTATATTAAAAAGATCAACAGCCCCTGCACTGACCCCTGCTGGACAGCACTTTTAAAATCACCTAATTCTGAAAATGATCCCCTCCCTATAACCCTTTGCTTCTCGTATTTGAACCAATTCAATTTATTTGCATGCATTCCAATATCCTCTCTCTCTCTGTTATACATTGTCAACCTATAGGTCACTGTCATGTACCCGATGACCAATCCTTTGGTTCAAAAAGGCACTTGCCTGTGAGACTCCTGTTTAAATTAATGCAATCAGAAATGATGCTGTCCTTCCCTTATGAGCTTTACAATGCTGTCCTGCTTACACAGTTTTATTCACTTAAAAGCTTCATCTTCTCTGAATAACCCTACAATAATCCTAATACTCACACAAATTAAATATTAATTTAATTAAATTAAGTCTTATTTAACAAACTGTGATTTGCTTTTTTCATCTGAAGGCCCTTTACAGAAAGATAAAAATCTTTTGACATGCTCTAACATGAATTTATGCTGTTAAGTTGCCATTGGTATTTCATTAAATTAGATGGAAATTCTTTTATTTGCTGTTTTGGTTTGATAAGTGTGTTATACAGGTAAAATTCTGTTACAACAAACTTCCAGGGACCTAAAAATATTTCGTTGTAATGAAAATTTAGTTGTAATGAGATTCTGTATTTGCTGCTATAGTGCTTTCTTTAACTTGCGTCCAGATGTCTGCAATCATTTCAATAACTTCTTTTGAGTTAATTTTAATCTTCTCCTGTCTACAAGTTATGCTGACAAGAATTTTTCTCAGCATTTCCTTGTGATAATACACTTTCAGGGTGCGAATGATGCCCAAATCCAATGGCTGAAGCACTGCTGTGCAACTGGGTGGGATGAATTCAATGCGAACGTTATCTAAATGTGGAAGCATGTTGTGAGCAGCACAGTTATCAATCAGAAGCCGAATCATCCTTTTTTTTTCTTCTTCATATTTCTCAACTCTTTTGGGATCCCCCCACTAAGGGGATCCTCCACACACAACGGGAACGTCATACTGAAGTGCGTCCTGAAGCGCGATTGCCGTGTCTGTGTAAGATTGTTTGTCTGTTGCTGGGGCAGGGCAATAGCAGGCTCACAACGCTGCAGTGATGAAACACAGAAGCGAATCCTAAAAGACTGTGGTTGCGCTATAAGTCCCTGTTTTACATCCCAAAACACGAGGCTGAGTCTCAGTACTTTAGCAAAACCAGCTTTATTCAGCTTGAAACAGGAACAGCAGGGTTATTTACTGTAGCGTGATCTGCCACTCTGCTATACACAGACACAGCAGTCACGCAGGGTTGTGACCAGGTTAGTGCCCAAGTAATCCTGTTCCCTGCATTTACAATGTTCCTTGGATCACTCATTGAGATCTTTTCTGTTTGCTTCAGTACTGAGTCGCATCAGAGCTGTGAACCTGCTGTTGCCCCGGCAACATAAAAACAGTCTTCCACAGACGTGGTGAGCGCACTTCGGGACGCTCTTCGGCGTGTTGTCCGGTTGGGAGCGTTCCCAAGAGAGTTTAGAATCCTCACATTTTCTTGAATTAGAGCCGAATTAATAGGAATGTTTCTTCAACGAGCATCACTGAACCACATAAAAACAGCATTTTCGACGTCTTCAATTGCAGCAGTTCGCAAACATTTGCAACCCGAGATTTTTCTTCTTTTTTTGCTCGGCCTTTCAAGAAAGTTGACAGTGTTGATGGCGAAATTCCAAATTGACTGGCACCGTCTTTTTTCTTTTTGCCGCAATCGAGAGCTGCAAAAATGTAAAAGTTTTTTTTCTCTAATATGAACTTTTATCGTTTTTTCATGTCTGCCGTTTGTATAGGAGGGGGACAATGAGTTAAATTCCAATGGATGTTTTTCAAATGTTGACAAGCAATAAGCAAAAGGTATCCCTGAAAACCACTGAAAAGAAAAACAGCAAAAAAACAGTATGAGGAAAGTTCGAAGAAAGAATTTTTTTTTACAATGTTTCTGTTTGGGGATCATTGTGCACAACTGAGCTGCGGCCACAGAACAGAACTTTTGGGCATTTCGTTGTAATGAAAGTATCTGCTGAACGTACTTCATAGTAACGAGATTTGTATAGACTCATGTCATATGGGGAAGCTGTCGGCACCATAAAAATACTTTGTTGTAATGAAAATGTCATTGTAAAGATATTCATTTTACCTGTATTAGCAAAATAAAGTGTAGGTGCAGTAGAGGGGATGTACAGTAGTGTCTTATTTTCTCATAATCGAATCGAGTCATGGACAAAAGGTTGAGAATATTGAAGTTACATCAAAGTCACAGAGAATCACAAAAAAGTCTGAACTAGCGTAAGCCATCCTAATTCAGAGTGTTCATAACAAATGCAATGATTTACTTCATAAAGTAGAAGTACATAAACAAGAATAGTTGCCTCAAATATTTGAAATATTAAAATGTGTGCCTCAATTTAAATGTTTAAAGTCTAAATATTCTCAATAGTAAAATAAATATGTTATTTGTCACCCTCTGATTGTGGTCCCTACAGGGCTGGATTCCTAGTAAAGGATCAAAAATAACATCATATGTGTATGAACACTCTAAAAACTAATGCTTCTGGTCAACAAACAATGAATGCAACAGTTGCATCAGGCTTTTTTGTTTTGTCAACTTCTGTTAAAGTTGAATAAATTCAATACTCTCCATTAAGTAAGGTGAATTAGCTTTTACCTTACAATTAAATAATTTTAATTTACCACTAGCAAATCATGCTTGCGAAAATTTCACAAGAATAAAAGTGTTAATTAAATGATGAGAGAAGAACATCACACGTTATAGTAAGAAAGAAGATTATTTTAAGAAGTAGTGACTTGTGAGAGCACTCAATATTACGATAGTCACATGATTAGTATGGGATGTTATTATAGTCGCTTACAACCACAGGGATATTTACAATACAAAGTGTAACACGGACAGGTTAGCAGAACATACTGGATAAGAAGGGAAATGCAGGGCACATGTCAGTCAGTATGTGTGAGGTGTGGCCGTCAAGTCATGTAGTACACCGACGTCTAGAAGAATTGTTGGAAAATGCAATTTGTTATATAAACATTATTGTTAGCGAAAATATTCTACTGCGTGTAACCTGCAAGTACCTGTACGTTTAACCCAGCTTTCGATGTAACTCTGCAAAACGTAGGTCCTGGCAAATAAACTCTGACATTATTAAACATTTGTGATAGTCAAACGATATGCTAGATGAATTGGGGAATTGCCTACAGCATAATGTAAAGGGAATATCTTGTTTTGAGTTGTCAGTGTTATGGAATCCCTGTAGTTTTTCCGAGGTAATGTTTCTTATTGTGTTGCAGTTTGCCGCTGCTCTTCAGAAAGGTCGTGTGTGTAATTTGTTTATCGTTCACTGTCCAGGTGCGAGACTTGCTGCCGCTGATCTTCGGATAATGTCACTTTGTGGTTTGTCACGCGTTGTCTTTGATGTTCTTAGGTATCTTACCTGTGCTTCTGTGCGTTGGTGTGAGTATGTTGGCTGGCAAAACCATTTTCGTTGGTCGCAGCTAGGCTGTCTATGCCTTTTTATTTTATCGGGAGGCCTACGTTGAAGTGAAGGAAAAAGGAAGTGTAAAATGGTGGTGTCATAATGCAGTTTCGGTCAGTAACAAAGTATGCACCAAATAAACAGTCAAACACTTGAAGATAAGCCTAAGACCAAAACACTGCCAGGAGCACGGATTCCTCACTATTGTTGTGGAGGGATATAGTAGGTGTGGCAACTATTGTTAATATCGAGCACGGATGGACACAAATGAAATAAGGATTTACTTAATAATTACAAAATTTTCAAGCTGGCTGCACAAAAAGAATTATATTGTTCTAAAGTGCCTTTTTCTCAGCATGTAATGGTATTTTATGCTTCATCCATCCATCCACCTTTTCTTTAAAACACACACACTGGCCAATCTAGCATTGCCAATCCACCTAACCTGCATGTCTTTTAGACTGTGGGAAGAAATCAGATCATGCAGAAGAAATTCAGGCAGGGAGAACCCAGGACACGAGGCCATTGATTTATCTATCATGCATTTAGTAAGTACAAGTAGAAATAAATTTTTAAACTGAGAACATTTCACACATTTAAGGTGTTCCAAACAGTTTTATCTCATTATTTGTTAACATTTTCAAGTTAAATTGTGATATCAGCATAAGAGCATTATCTGTTATATCATGAACCAAAGTTAATATTATTGTAGCTTACTTACTTATGCCCTCCACCCCTTCCGGGGTATGGGCCACCAAAGGTAGATCTCCAGAGATTTCTGTCCTGGGCCATTCTTTCTAGTTGACTCCAGGTGTAGCCCATCCTTGTGATGTCTGCCTCGAGGTAGCGTCACCAGGTGTTTCAGCTCGGTGGTTTCCTTTCGGCTTTCACCATCTAGCGTCATTCGTCTCCATGGTGTTGGAGATACTTCATCTTCCAGGAAGTTAGTCTCTGTTTCTCTTTTTGGCGTTTCTATAGTGTTGGGGTTTTACAGGGTAGGGTTGCTAGCCCAACGCCCAACCCTCCTCCTTCTTCATCCGGGCTTGGGACCGGCAATGGCGGAGTTAATCTATACTAATAAAAGGCAAAGCCCTCACTCACTCACTGACTGACTCACTCACTCACTGACTCATCACTAATTCTCCAACTTCCCATGTAGGTAGAAAGCTGAAATTTGGCAGGCTTATTCCTTATAGCTTACTTACAAAAGTTAAGCAGGTTTCATTTCGAAATTCTACACGTAACGGTCATAACGGTCGATGACGGTCAACAACGTCCGCCATGTTGAACTTTCTTATGTATGGCCCCATCTTCACGAAATTTGGTAGGCGGCTTCCCTGCACTAACCGAAACCGATGTCTTTCCAACGTCACCAATTTTCCAGCTTCCCATGTAGGTAGAAGGCTGACCCCATCTTCACGAAATTTGGTAGGTGGCTTCCCTGCGCTAACCAAAACCGATTTACATACTTATTTCGGTGGTATGACACCACTGTCGGCCGCCATATTGAATTTTCCAAACATCACTAATTCTCCAACTTCTCGTGTAGGTAGAAGGCTGAAATTTGGTACTTATTTCAGTGGTATGATGCCACTGTCGGCTGCCATATTAAACTTTTAACCAAAACCGATTTACATACTTATTTCGGTGGTATGACGCCACTGTCGGCCGCCATATTGAACTTTCCAATGTCACCAATTCTCCAACTTCCCGTGTAGGTAGAAGGCTGAAATTTGGCAGGCTCATTCCTTACAGCTTACTTACAAAAGTTAAGCAGGTTTCATTTTGAAATTCAACGCGTAACGGTCATAATGGTCGATGACGGTCGACAACGTCCGCCATGTTGAACTTTCTTATTCATGGCCCCATCTTCACGAAATTTGGTAGGCGGCTTCCCTGAGCTAACCGAAACCAATGTACTATACATACTTATTTCGGTGGTATGACGCCACTGTCAGCTGCCATATTGAACTTTCCAACGTCACTAATTCTCCAACTTCCCATGTAGGTAGAAGGCTGAAATTTAGTACTTATTTCTGTGGTATGATGCCACTGTCGGCTGCCATATTGAACTTTTAACAGAAACCGATGTCCGTACTTATTTCGTTGGTATGACACCACTGTCGGCCGCCATATTGATCTTTCCAACGTCACTAATTCTCCAACTTCCCGTGTAGGTAGAAGGCTGACATTTGGCAGGCCCATTACTTACAGCTTACTTACAACAATTAAGCAGGTTTCATTTCGAAATTCTATGCGTAACGGTCATAACGGTCAACAATGTCTGCCAAGTTGAACTTTCTTATTTACGGCCCCATCTTCACGAAATTTGGTAGGTGGCTTCCCTGAGCTAACCGAAACCAATGTACGTACTTATTTCGGTGGTATGGCGCCACTGTCAGCCGCCATATTGAATTTTCTAACATCACTAATTATCCAACTTCCCGTATAGGTAGAAGGCTGAAATTTGGCAGGCTCATTCCTTACAGCTTACTTACAAAAGTTAAGCAGGTTTTATTTCGAAATTCTACGCGTAATGGTCATAACGGTCAACAACGTCCGCCATGTTGAACTTTCTTATTTATGGCCCCATCTTCTCGAAATTTCATAGGCGGCTTCCCTGCACTAACTGAAACCAATGTACGTACTTATTTCAGTGGTATGATGCCACTGTCGGCCGCCATATTGAACTTTTCAACAGTCTTTGTTACTTATGGGCCCATCTTCAAGAAATTTGGTACACGGGTTCCCAACGCTAACTGAATCCTACTTACGTACATATATACGTCCATAGCCTGCAGCTCGGTCACCGTGTGAGGCAGCGTTGGGTCCCCCATCCCAACGACTCCCACGTTGTTTGCTGCCTGCCTATATAAGGCCGTCCGTCGCTTCGGTCTCTACATTCCCTTCCTTGCTTCGCCACGGGATTCACGTCTCCCTACTGATAACTACAGCCTTTTTGTTTAATCCACGGCTTCTCCGCTGTTTTATTGTTTGTTTATTACAATTATAGTTATTGTATAGGTATTTTACTTTACTTTACATTGCTCAGGTACCCATTTCCTTTATCATTCCAACTCCCATTACCATGTCTATCGAGGTAATCACTATCGATCAAAGAACTGTCACTTACTGAGTGGTGTCCATGCCCGGAGATACCACCTACCTTTTCCATTCTCTTTGTTACATATTGCACGGCCATATCAGGCTCACTCTTGATATCTGGAGGAACATTGTGTCTTATGTATTGAATGACTGGACAGGTTCAAGGTGTGGACTGATGACGGTACAGGAGATAATTAGACTACACAGGAGCACTAGAAGAGTGAAATGCTTAAGCCCTTCACCTATGGATCTGCATGTGAGTTGATGGCTGCCGCTGAATTGTTCGGTTGTCGCTTTCAAGTGTAACGAAATGGCCAAATATTTTACACCTTTGGACAACCGCCAATGCCTCTTAAACATCTTAGATTCACTGGTGACGATTTCAGTAGTGGACACTTTGATGTTTATGAATGTTTAAACTCTCAAAAGCTGGATGTAATTTTAATCGCTGAAACTGGTTGTATGCTTACAACGCTTGACAGATGCCGAATGTCACTTCAACACAACAAATCCTGCAAATACTGTCGTAATTGAAACAAACCATGAAACTCAAACCGATTATGAGAGCAGCAATCCAAGCTGTAAGATTTCAAACAAGATTACTGTTCACATGGCCGACTGTACGTTGCATGCTCAAGAGTAAGCTCAGCGCACAGCTTGGTCATATTACAACCGGAGGGCCGAACTGACAATGTGGTATACAAAGAGATCTTAACAAATAATTATTGGTATATTTTCCCTCAGTTTTAAAAGGTTTAATTTTCTTCTAAATAAAAATTTTAAGGCAGTTCTTCGCCACTGCGAAGCGCGGGTATTTTGCTAGTTATATATATAGATAACAATTATATAAAAGCTACAATTGAAGTTAAGAAAGATCTTATCGCCTTTTAAGGTAAATACAAGTATTTATATTTTTAATTTTATTAATTTACATTTTAATTCAAATATTATTATTATTTGTTAATATTTTGCCTTAAAACCCAGTGTATTTACTGTTAAAATACCATCCATCCATTATCCAACCCACTATATCCTAACTACAGGGTCATGGGGGTCTGCTGGAGCCAATCCCAGCCAACACAGGGTGCAAGGCAGGAAACAAACCCCGGGCAGGGTGCCAGCCCACCGCAGTACTGTTAAAATCATTTTGAAAATTCGAGTGCGTGGGACCCAGGAACTGATTAATCCAGTTTCTATTATTTTAAAGGGGAAAAATTGTCTTGCAACTCAAATGATGTGGAACTTGAACGGGGTTCTGGAATGGATTAAGCTCGGATTCCAAGGTATCACTGTAATTTCAAAAACACTCCCAAAAATGCCCACTAGACGAGGATATCACTGTTAAAGCCTGGTTTTTAATAATAGCAAACATAGAATATTTGTAAATTAAAAAAAAGATTTATTCTTCACAAAAACAGCCATAAGAGTGAAGCTCCGTAGAAGCACAAAAGGCAAAAAGTAGTTGCTTGTAACACAAAATTGCAACCCCGACAAACAGGCCCGAAAATAGATTGGCTGAGACAGGCACAGACAGGCTGAGACTCAAGTTCAAAACAGCACACGTTTTATTCTTTAGTAGGGAAGCGCTTTTCTGTTGCTCCCCACTTCACAGCACAATATAAAGCACCAAATACCACAATTACACAGTCCTTTATTTCTTCCTTCTTTGTCTCTTCTTCTCTTTTTTGTATCTGTCGCCTCCACTCCTCCTCACAAGCTTTGTCCTCAGCCTTCTGACTCTGGCTCATAGCTGTGAGGCTGGCAAGTCTTTTTATAGTAGCCAACCTGGAAGTGTTTCTGTTCTTCCTCCCATGTGGTCTGTAAATACTTCTGGGTTAGGCGGAAACCCCATGCCATATGGCTCCTCCATTTTTACAGCACCCCCTGGTGGCACCCACGGTACCCAACAGGACTGAGATAAAGAACTCTAAGTCCCATACTGCCCTGTGGGAATCCGGGGCATTGCTGCTCTCCAGGGGAGCTGCCATCTGGCATCCTGGGGGAAGTAGTTCTCTAAAGAGCCTGCCTTTCCTAATCCTTCCACTTCTTGGACGTCCCGGGTAGGCTGGGCTGCCGGCCGTTTCTTACAAGATATTTGAACAAAGGTCAAAAACGAAGCAAATAAAGTCAAAAATCCAAAGAGTCACAAAAGCACCTGAACTATATACAACGAAACACTCACCAAACTCCCAAGCATCATTTGAAATGAACCACCAGGAACTGTGGGAGACTCTCTGGATATACAGGGAGGAAAGCAGTTTCTGGTGGTGACTGTCAGGTGGGACTGCCTCTGGGGAGACCATCCAAAAAACACAAGGCACATGACAATGGCAGCTTATACACAAAGAAACCAAACAATAACCCAAAGTAAAAAAAATACAAAATGATATCAAATCCCTAATATAACTCTCAAAATTGCAAACAAAAGAATCAAACAAACTTTTAATTATATTAATAGATAGATAGGACTTTATTTGCTCCTAGTTGAAAATTTGCCTTTTTACAGAAGCTCTTTAAATAAATAAACAAACAAACAAACAAACACACACATTGGTCTGAACACAAACCAGAATGATAAAAAAAAGCAAGAAAATTAAAAAGAAAGAAAACATCTGACTTGGCTGACACAGTCCCAGTGAGGCGCTATAAAGGCGTTGATGATGTAAAGAAGACCAGCTGTGTTTTTGACACACTTCTGCTGAATAATTTGTTGGCTGAAAGTCCTCAGTGTTGGTGTGTCTGAGAGTGGATGTGCAGAATTGTTCTTAATGGCACTCAGTTTTGTTTTAATTCTTTCATTTGCTATGACCTCCGGGGGTCCACAGAGCATCCTACAAGTGAGCTTGCCCATTTAATTAGCTTTCTGATTCGGTGGGCTTCTCTTAAAGTGATGTTACCAGCCCAGCATGCCACAGCGTGTGACGGTGTGGGTCTTGCTCCATGCTCCCACTTCTCTTCAGGAAGCCACTCAATCCAACTGTCGGTAATGTAACCAGATGAGCTGGACGATGAGGACACGAAATGAAGCAAGGGGATGGTGCCAAAAGGGGCAAGTGCTTTTATTAAAAACAGTCAAAACCAAAAAGTATTCAAAACAGTGTGGTGCTCTCAAAGTTCCATAAATCTTCTTATATAATACGCTACCGTGGCTATCGTTTGTCTGTCCAGGATTTTAAATCACCTGTAGCTCGCAAACCGTTTCACCTATTGACTTGAAATTTGGTACACATATACTACGTGACGTCTACTATCAGCTTTCGGGGTGATGATTTTTATTACTCGTTTTAGTTTTATTTTATTTTATCTTAGAATCAACTCGGCAGCGCTCTAGGCGCGTGCGGCTATGTAATGCGGCGCCGTTCTCATTCCCTACCACCATCGCTAATCATTCTTGAGGCAGATTGAAGACTTAAGTGCCAGCTTAAGTGAAAAATTAAAGAAAACATACTAAGTAATTGCAACACAAAAACTAACTTAATCAGTTTTAACACGTAAAGATGCAGACGAAAGAAGAGAAGCAGCGGGCTGTTAAGGTGGAGAAAAGAAGGGCTGCTCAGGAAGTAGCAAGTGCATCAACCTCTGAGCAAACGAATGATAAACGTACAGAGAAAGAGGAGAAAAACTAGGAATGCTCAAGTCAAGTGTATTCACTACACGTTATTGTGCAGTACGCCGTTACTAGTAAATAAATAATCCATAAAAACCTGTGAAAAATGCAGCCATTGCTAAAAATGAGACTAAAACCTGCAGCAGACATTGGGGCCGCTCCACCCAAGCACAGCTCCTTCCCAGTCTTTCCAGCTCACCCAAGGTTTGCTCAGCTGGAGAGACTTCTTCCGCCGTGGTCCTCACACTACCGACCCCCATCTTGCTTACCTCCGCTGGCGTCTGCCAGAACGCTCGGGGTCGGTTGCCCTCTTGTCTTTCTTCTCGCACATGCAGTCTTCCCTCGGATCCCTAGGGTGGACTCCTCCACGATCGAACCCACTCTTCCACATCATCAGTGGGCACGATCCGTCCCTTCAGCGCTGATCCTTCGCTCCTCATGGGACCCCTGACTGCACTGACCTCTCTGATCAGCTAGCAGGCTTGTCTGCTCACTTTCACTGCCCCCAATGCTGCACTATCACTCTCCAAGCCTTTCTTTTGTTTCTTTTACCCCATACTTTTCTTGTTACTCTGTGCCAGCCCGTTCTTATACGGCTCCGTGGGCGCAGTGCCTCAATCATGTACCAAAGGAAGCCGATTAAGCAATTGAGAATGATCGCACCCTCACATACAGGTGCAACTCGCCCCAATTACCTCATCAACTCCCCGCGGCTGCACGATCACGCCTTCGGAGACTGACACGGCCAAATGGATTATTTAAAAAAAGTGGCCATTCTTCCGGAGCCATGGACCAGCTACAGTATATCACACAGTGCAGAAAATTGCAGAGGCCATCACAGAGCTGTAGAAGATGTGAAGGATGTCACTTCCTGTATTAAAGGAATGCCGTCTCCTAAAGAAAAAGAGTCTGCTCTGCCCTTTTTTCTATAGTTCCTCCGTGTTCTGAGACCAGTCTAGCCTGTCATTAATGTGGACTCCCAAGTACTTGTAGCAGTAAACCAACCTCTACCTCCACCCCCTGAATAGTGACCAGACACAGAGATGCTTTGGTGCGGCTAAAGTCAATTACCGGTTCCTTGGTTTTGCTGATGTTAAGATGCAGACAATTCTTTTTGCACCAATGAACAAAGTTCTACACCTGACTCCTCTGTTTCATCCCCCTTATCCATGCACCCCATAAGTGCAGAATCACCTGTGAATTTCTGCAAGTCACAATGTGTTTGTAAATACAGTAATCCTCAGGAACTTGGATATCCCATTTGAAAAGAACATAGAGAGAAATCGGGTCACCCAACCAACTTGATGAAGTTACAAAATGAGTTTTGCTTTTTTATCAGTGAATTAATAATAAATAAATAAATAAATACATAAATAATAATAATAATAATAATAATAATAATAATACATTTTATTTATATAGTGCATTTCCCATGCACAAGGAACTTCACAGAGTTTAAGAAAAAATGGCAGGGTATACAGTATATAGCATTGTACTAACCAGATAAATAAATAAAGAGTAAGATAGCAAATTCAGAGAAAAGCCTAACAGACAACATAATTGATGATCTAGCACACACACACACACAGGTTACAAGATTTTTTTTAATTTTTTGATTTTTTTCTCCAGCCTTTGGAGTTTTTTTTTGTTTTTTCTGTCCACCCTGGCCATCGGACCTTACTCTTATTCTATGTTAATTAATGTTGACTTATGTTTATTTTTTATTGTGTCTTCTATTTTTCTATTCATTTTGTAAAGCACTTTGAGCTACATTTTTTTTTGTATGAATATGTGCTATATAAATAAATGTTGATTGATTGATTGATGAGCATCTTGAAATGGAGGTAAACTGAGAGAAGGTTAATAAAGTCAGGTGGAGCTAAAAGCCTTCCTGAACAGATGAGCTTTGAGTTGTTGTTTTACAAAAAGAATTCATGGAGTCAGTTGATCTAATTAATTTCGGTAGGTTATTCCAGAGTCTGGGCACCATACAGCTGAAGGCCCTGTCACCCATGGAGTGTAGATTAGTGTGGGGCACAACAAAATTTCCAGAATCAGAGGACCTTAGTGGGCGGACAGGCACATAGTGATGGAGAAGGTCACTGATGTAGTTTGGCACAAGGTCGTTTAAGGCTTTGTAGGGTATTAGTAGAATTTTACCACACCTCAGATCAACTCCAGGCCTTTTATCTGCTTAATTGATAATGACATACATAATGACACCTGCCCATGAAATAGCCTTTGAGTCAGTTGTCCAATTACTTTTGAACCCCTGAAATGAAGGGATTGTGTTAAAAAATGTTTTAGTTGCCTCACATTTTTATGCAATCGTTTTGTTCAACCCACTGAATTAAAGCTGAAAGTCTGCACTTCAACTGCATCTGAGTTGTTTCATTTAAAAATTATTGTGGTAATGTACAGAACCAAAATTATTAACCAAATATTTATGGACCTCACTGTATTAGATTTTGTAAGACACAGGGAGCCAGTGAAGGCGAAGCAGGATGGGTGTGATGTGCTCGCTGCTGCTGGTTTGAGTGAGGACTCTTGCAGCTGAATTTTGAATAAGCTGTAGCTGTGATATAAGATTAGAAGGGACACCTGCCAGCAGCGAGTTACAATAATCGATGCGGGATGTGATAAAAACAGGGACAAGTTTCTCAGCGTTAGAGAAGGAGAGGAAGGACCGAACACGGGATATGTTACTGAGTTGAAAGTAAGAAAGTTTCTTAATGTGATTTATGTGGGCGGAATAAGAGGGGAGGATTCAAAAATGACACCAAGATTCTTTGCAGTAAAGGCAGGTCTGATGAGATCACTGCCAAGATTGACTGGGAAGGAGCTCATTTTATTAAGTTGCACTTTAGTCCCAATTTGCAGGAGTTCAGTTTTGTTGCAATTTAAATTTAAAGAGTTCTGCTCCATCCAGATTTTAATTTCACTGAGCCAAGTTGCGAGCTGAGAAAGCTCTGATGAAGTTCCACTTTTAACATTGAAACAGAGCCGAGTATTGTCTGCATAAAAATGATAGCCCAGTCCATAGCTACGAATAATATGGCCAAGGGGAAACATATAAATACAGAAAAGCAGAGGACCGAGGACAGAGCCCTGAGGAACTCCTTGTATGACTGGCGCGGAGCTGGATCTGCTTTTGCCAAGACTAACAAACTCTTGCCTATCAGTCAGATACGACTTGAACCACTGGAGTGCAGTGCCAGAGATACCCAGCATGTTCAAAATACTTAAAATGGTAAGTTAAAGTAATTACAATGCATCTGGAAAGTATTCACAGCGCATCACTTTTTCCACATTTTATTATGTTACAGCCTTATTCCAAAATGGACTAAATTCATTTTTTTCCTCAGGATTCTACACACAACACCCCATAATGACAACATGAAAAAAGTTTACTTGAGGTTTTTGCAAATTTATTAAAAATAAAAAAACTGAGAAATCCCATGTCCATAAGTATTCACAGCCTTTGCTCAATACTTTGTCGATGCACCTTTAGCAGCAATTTCAGCCTCAAGTCCTTTTGAATATGATGCCACAAGCTTGGCACACCTATCCTTGGCCAGTTTCACCCATTCCTCTTTGCAGCACCTCTCAAGCTCCATCAGGTTGGATGGGAAGGGTCGATGCACAGCCATTTTCAGATCTCTCCAGAGATGTTCAATCGGATTCAAATCTGGGCTCTGGCTGGGCCACTCAAGGACATTCACAGAGTTGTCCTGAAGTCACTCCTTTGATATCTTGGCTGCGTGCTTAGGGTCGTTGTCCTGCTGAAAGATGACCCGTCACCCCAGTCTGAGGTCAAGAGCGCCCTGGAGCAGGTTTTCATTCAGGATGTCTCTGTACATTGCTGCAGTCATCTTTCCCCTTATCCTGACTAGTCTCCCAGTTCCTGCCCCCCACAGCATGATGCTGCCACCACCATGCTTCACTGTAGGGATGGTATTGGCCTGGTGATGAGTGGCGCCTGGTTTCCTCCAAAAGTGACGCCTGGCATTCACATCAAAGAGTTCAATCTTTGTCTCATCAGACCAGAGAGTTTTGTTTCTCATGGTCTGAGAGTCCTTCAGGTGCCTTTTGGCAAACTCCATATGGGCTGCCATGTGCCTTTTACTAAGGAGTGGCTTTCGTCTGGCCATTCTACCATACAGGCCTCATTGGTGCATTGCTGCAGAGATGGTTGTCCTTCTGGAAGGTTCTCCCCTCTCCACAGAGGACCTCTGGAGCTCTGACATAGTGACCATCGGGTTCTTGGTCATCTCCCTGACTAAGGCCCTTTTCCCCCCGATTGCTCAGTTTAGATGGCCCGCCACCTCTAGGAAGAGTCCTGGTGGTTTCAAACTTCTTCCACTTACGGATGATGGAGGCCACTGTGCTCATTGGGACCTTCAAAGCAGCAGACATTTTTCTGTAACCTTCCCCAGATTTGTGCCTCGAGACAATCCTGTGTCGGAGGTCTACAGACAATTCCTTTGACTTCATGCTTGGTTTGTGCTCTGACATGAATTGTCAACTGTGGGACCTTCTATAGACAGGTGTGTGCCTTTCCAAATCATCTCCAATCAACTGAATTTACCACTCCAATTAAGCTGCAGAAACATCTCAAGGATAATCAGGGGAAACAGGATGCACCTGAGCTCAATTTTGAGCTTCATGGCAAAGTCTGTGAATACTTATGTACATATGCTTTCTCAATTTTTTTATTTTTAATAAATTTGCAAAAATCTCAAGTAAACTTTATTCACGTTGTCATTCTGGGGTGTTGTGTGTAGAATTCTGAGTAAAAAAATGAATTTAATCCATTTTGGAATAAGGCTGTAACATAACAAAATGTGGAAAAAGTGATGTGCTGTGAATACTTTCTGGATGCACTGTATGTTTATTATTATATCAGTATAACTATTGCTTAAGTTTAACAAAATTGTTAAACTTGAATTCTTACTTTTTAACCATATATTTAGGTCATGTCAGTTTAGGTTGGGTAGCATGCACTGGTGCAGCATTTTGCAACACCCACCACAAGATGAAACAGCTTGGAATCTTGGTTGGCAAAACCCCAGGCAGACACCTGGTCCAGCCCCACTACCTGGAAATCACCCTCTGTCTGCTGCAGCCAGGTGTTACATGGGTGTCCCCTTGGCCTGGTCCAGGCAGTTGGGTCCTCAACAATGAGGATCCTGTGAGCCGGATCACCCTTGGGTAATCACGCCACAAGGCCGTAGTGCTGTAACTGACACTCCTTCACAATGTAGGTAATGTGCCTCATTCGGGACTCCATGAGCAACCACTCATTTGACACAAAGTTAAACCAGCTGTACCCGAAGAGACACAGTACCATAGGAGTCCAGTCTTCATCTCAGGTTACTGGATAGTGTCCATGTCTCATAATCATATATCAAGACAGGAAGCACTAGGACTCTGAAGACTTGGACCTTTGCCCTTTTGCAGAGATATGAGGAGCACCACACACCCCTTTACAGCGACGTCATGACCCTCCCCATGCTCTCCCAATCCGTCTACTGACTTCATAGGAAGAGTCATCAGAGGCATGAATGTCAATGCTGAGGCAAGTAAACCACTAGACGAGGTTGACACTCTCTCCACAGACAAACATACTGCTGATGGCCATGCTCACGAGGTCATTAAAGGCCTGGATATTGGTTTCTATCAGGACACTCGCAAGCCCAGACCCTCAGACTCAGAGTCTCCATTGACTCCACGAAGATCACAGCATCGTCAGCAAAGTCAAAATCAGTGAATATTTCTTTGCTAACAGATGCCCCACAGCCGCTGGACCCCACAACCCTGCCCAACTCCCAGTCCATGCAAGCATTGAACAGAGTAGGAGCAGAACAGACCTCTGACATATATTTAAAGTATACTTTATTTTAAACATAAATTTAAGAGAATTGGCTAAAGGCCCCACCCCCCTTGAAATACTCTTAAACGGTACCCGACCTGCTTATGTTTGGATTTGAACTTTTTGAGCCTCTTAGAGGGCTAGGACTACCAGTAAACAGCCAAATGTCCAGAATATTATATACTTGATCAATAAACTTCACACTGCATAAAACGAGACTCGACATGCATGTATTACCAATCCCATTTTTCACCCCAAAAGTTTTAGGAAAAGGAGTAATTTTGACCCCTTGTATCCCATTGAGTGGGTGAACCCCCTGGGGTCCCTTGATGTGGCACGCAGAGCTTCAAGCCGTTCTAATAGTTTTAGCTGAAGATGCCTATTGGTTTACTATTTATTAAAAGAGCGTAACTTCCTGCACAAAATATGTTCCTGAAACAACCTACATATTGGCTAGAACATAGACATAGAATTACTAGACGCCATGTTACCAGCAGCATCGTACGTCAATGTCGCCGCCATTGGAGAGCTTTAAATGTTCAGAGCGGGATTTAGTATTGTATTCTGTAGTGAACAGGGACCATTGAAGGTGAGAAAGAATACGTGTGATATGTTCAGTGGATTTAGAACAGTAGGTTATTATCCTGGCAGCAGAATTTTGAAGAAGTTGTAAGCGATGAATACGTTTTTGTGGGATGCCAGATAGAATAGCATTACAGTAATTGATACGTGAGGTGACTCGGGTATTAACTGATACTTCAGTACTGTGTTGTGTAAGAACAGGATGTTTCGGAGATGGAAGAAGGCAGTCCGAGAAATGTTACTTATATGGGACAAATTATTTAATAATAATAATAATTATTATTATTATTTAATGATTGCCGTTATAAGTGTATAAACGGATACAAACAATTGCATGTAAACGATTCGCCAAAATTTGCTGTATGTAAACTCAATTCAAGACGTTGCTCACGAGATACCGGTAGCTCGCAAACCCCTTTCTAAGTAGCTCGCCAAAGGGTTAATCAATCCTAAATAAATTTGAAAACTTGATTAGTCAAATTAGGGGTGGGCAATCTTTCCAAGAAATCATATCACGATCCACAATCTGAATTGCAATCTGTCTTTTCAATGTGGCATACACTTAAGAGAATATCCGGACTCAAACTCATCAAGACCTAACTAACACTTTATTTTAAATATCAAACAAAGTTGAATGCAATTGTTCTCTCATTCGCTAGCTAAGCGGAGTTAATGACCACGGGCCGATGCTGACAATTGAGAGAGGAGAGTTAACCCCCCAAACCCCACCACCCCGACCCCAACTGCCCGCTGCGTGTTTCTCGGATTTGAACAAAAATAAATCAGTACCGATACATAGCGAAATGAGAGAAGTCGCAAAATCGACCGGAATGTTCAAGCAAATTATAGAAAAAAACCCGATCTAAATCCGTTAAGTAGTTCTCTCGTGAAAACTGGACAAACATACAGGATTTTATATATTATATATTAGTAAACCTTCGACATAATGTGCAGTGAAAGTCTCAACAACATTCTCAGCATTTCTGGAGCTTAGTTGAGCCAGATAACTATTAGAATCTTCACCAAGCAACTCAGAAAATGGCTGCTTTGTTTGGGTCTCCATACCTCAGCCTTTTCTGACATGAAAGTTCAAAACAAAACTGACAGATGAACATTTAAATGACTCCATGAGAGTGAACTGGAGTGGCTCCACTCCACCATACACCTCAGTGCCAGTCATCTGACTAACTAAACAACACATCACACATGCAACTGGACCTGTGAATAAAGTCACACAGTGACATGTGACAAAATGACAAATGAATAAGTCTGATCTGTGTATTTGTAACTGTATTGTTTTGTTTTGACATCATTCATGTTTTAATTCAATAGTGTGAGATACACTAGAAAATGCATACTACAGACATACAAAATGCACTTGCAGGTGACTAAATATTTTTTGTGATGTTTTCATGCAAAATGTAATTTGTGGACACCAACATTTTGTAAATGTTCAGGCAAAACCAGCTTATTCCGTTTGTTTGGATTGAAATAAGCTATGAGAATAAACGTTAGAAAACATGAGTAGCCCTCGGCAATTATCATTTTGTAAAAGTAGGTCTCAGGGGGAAAAAAGTTGGAGACCCCTGATGTAACGATACTGTTTTAAAACGTTATTTTTTTTTTTAATCACAAAACCAGGTTTCCACGTCTACCTGTTTTAGTTTAAATGGCACTTTTGCCACTCGCAATAGGGCGGACGCGCTGACGTATCGTGTCGACTGGGTAAAAGAGTGAATAAGGCGTGTACCTTTATATATCTATGGGCTAAAAACTCAAAAATGGGTTGGGGGGGGAGTCTTGTACCGGATAGTCAGATAAAACAAAAAACTGCAGAGATTTCAAAGCGTCCATAAGGAATTATTGCCAAAAAATAAAAGCGGGCATCACTTTGAGTAAAACGTAACAATTCCGGTCACATATGGCGCCGGTTCTCCCCTTTTGTGCCGCTACTCACCCAAATCTCCGTGCAAATCTACCAATCCGAAGATGCGAGGAAAAAGGCTCAAGGCGGCATCGCGCGGGCCGCGCAGATGGGCGGGGTTATCTGTCTGAATTCCGCCCCCACAGTTATGGCACTCGCCACTGACATCATCTTGCAGTTAGCCGCCGTGGCGCCAGGGGGGTTCTCGCTCTCTTTGTAGCAATGATCTGGCACCTTTACATCCAGCAATAAACAACAGCGAGCAGCTCTCTCCCGCCCTCCTTCGCAGCAGTCAGCTTGATAAAGAAATATTAAAAAAAAAAAAACCAACAAAATAAGGGATAGAGAGAGAGGCCGAGCAGCTAAGTGGCCGCCGGCGCGGAGAGCTCTAAATCGCACCCCGATGAAGGCGTTGCGCCCGGACTGACCTCAGGAGATGGGCCTGCTCAACATTACAGACCAGGTGAACGCCGCCGGAGTGTTGAGAGATAAAAGGCCGCGAGACCGGGGACTCTGCGCTTCTCCATGCAATCTGCAGGCCCGTGTGCCTCCCCGTGTTGCCGATTTGAGCTTTGCAGGCCGGTGTGCGGTTTTTTTGTTGGCCTCTCGTTGTGTGTGTTCATGTGTTCGTATGCGAATAAATACGCGCGATTCTCCCGCTTCGGGTTTCAGCGACGCGGTATTTTCTGTTTTCGTATCTTTGCTAAGGCGCTATACTCGGGCCTTCTTGGAGCTGTGAGCGCGCTCTCGCTTCTTAATAAATAAAGCACGGTAGCAGTCGAACTGGTGGTGGTAAATGGGTGGTGGTGGTGGTGGTGGTGTCACCAAATACATGACGGGTGCAAGCCGCGCCGGTGAGGAACATTCTGCAGTCGGGAGTGCAGGTGAAAGGAGGGGCGGAAACTGGAAAATATTGAAAGGATTGGGATTATTTATTTATAAGTGGTCCAGAAAATCAGGTATTATGAATGAGTTGAGAAGTCAAAAAGGTACCGGCAGGTGAGGAGAAGAAAGGGTTTGGGGTAGGTTATGATCGGCCTTCTGTTAGGAAGGGTTATTGAGGATTTTGACATTGGAGCGCCATCAGACGGTGGGGTTTAGATGGAAAACAATGAAGGTAATTTTGGCATTGCAAAAATCCAAGGATAATTTAGAGCAGAGGTGTCAAACCAAACCATCCTGTAGGGTCAGGATGGCTGACGTTTTTTGTTCCAACCACTTAATGGCTAATAAATATTTTTTTCCCTTAATTTTAACCTAGTATGTGTTTAAACCATTAGGAACCTTTTTTCATAGCCAAACAATAGTAAAACTATTAGTTGTGCTAAACAATGTCCTCGAATATCTGGAACAAAAAAAAAAAGCTTTGTTAAGAGTGTGCTTATAGATTTTAGCAATGCATTTAATACTATATTGCTGCATCTGTTTGTAGACAAATCGTTAGGACTCTGAATACACACACAACTTCCTATCAGGCTTTTTAGTTTTCATATAAATTGCACCCAGAAGGGGAGATTTAACCATTCCTTTTGAATGAACCGTTAATACCGGAATGTCCCTCGGCTGCCAGTTGTCCCCTGTACTGTTCAGTTTCTATAGAAATGTGTGCTGGGCTTCATCACCAGTCAGCACTTTATATAAAATATGTGGATGACACAACACTGGTGGGGTTCTTAAAGTCTGATACTCTGTCCAGTCAATATTTTGACAGAGATGTAGATTTTACCAAGTGGTGCTTTAAAAAATTCCTTGTAATAAAAGGAAAGACGACTTAGGAAATGGTCTTTAGAAAAATAGAGATCGAGGTACCACATATGGAAATAAATGGTGATCCAGTAGAACAAATCACATTTTACAGATATTTAGGGGTGGAAGTTTTTAACCAGTTACAATTAGGTGAAAAGATTTGGATTTAACTAAATAATTTCAGAAAATTAAATTTTTCTTACATAAATTGAATAGCTTTAGAACCCTTTGTCCCCAAATACAATTTATGAATTTTATGTTCGCTTCCGGGTCCTCCCTGCGTGGAGTTTGCATGTTCTCCCCGTGTCTGCATGGGTTTCCTCCGGGTACTCTGGTTTCCTCCCACAGTCCAAAGACATGCTGATTAGGTGGATTGGCGATTCTAAATTGTCCCTAATGTGTAATTGGTGTGTGTGTCCTGCGGTGGGTTGGCACCCTGCCGGGATTGGTTCCTGCCTTGCACCCTGTGTTGACTGGGATTGGCTCCAGCAGACCCCCGTGACCCTGTGTTCAGATTCAACGGGTTGGAAAATGGATGGATGTTATATTTGTTAATGGTAATTATTTTGATCAGAGTTTCACAAGTTAAGTCCTTGTTGTAGGTCTTTATACCAACCTATTTCACAATCGGTGCTCCATTCTTATTTTTAACTAGCCGGCTCCGCCAACGTAGTAGTGAAACAGGACAGAGTTTAAAAATCAATAAACAAACAGGTATCAATAGTTAAGTGGAGGCAAGGTCCGCTTCAGAACGTGGCCAGAGTCAGAGCGATTCAAACAGAGATCACCACGTGAGTGAGGATGGCCCCGCCCGGCTCCCCACTCCTGACGTCGCGCTTCCCCCTGCCCTCGGCCCACAACCTCTGTCTCGAATTAGCACGAATAAATCGCTCCTGCAAGCTCACTATGATACTTAGCACGATGAGAGAAGTTGCAAAACCAACCGAAATTTTCAAGCTAATTATAGGGAAAAAAAAAAGATTTAAATCGGTTAAGTGGTTTTCTTGTGAAAAGCAAACAGGCAGACAGACAGACGTGTATATATAGAGAGATTTATCAAATTGTTTACTGTATTGTCTTTTTTTAACTTTTCTTTTTAAATGTAAGTTTGGTGATAAGTCAAAAATTTATCAAGTTAACTTCAGATTCTGATTCTGCGAGAAAAGTTGATTTTTACATTGTGTGTTTGTCTCTGTCTAAACAGAATTTCACGTGTTAAAATCACTATTAATATCAGAAAATGATGTATTATTTTTTGTGTAGCGTACCTTGATGGTAACATCCTAAGAAATATCCAAAAATATACAACTAATTTCCAAGATATCTGCTGTGAATGCTGAGATCTTGGTCAATTTGTTCAGAAGTTATCATTATACATATCTTTCTTTAACCAAACTGCGTTGTGTTTGTCTTGTTATAGTCTCCAAGCCTATTGTTTTTGCTTCAGTTTGGTTCAGTATTTATCCTTCAAAATCATTTTGACCTCTTGTTCAACGATAACTGCTGAAAAATTTGTTTAATTGAGATTTTGCAGTCTACTCTATTTAGTCATTGGACCTGGCCTATTGATTTGTACATTTTTTTTTTTTGCATGAATAGCTTCTGAACTGGATCATTTTTTAAAAAATATGAAGGTAAAGTCAAGTTAAAGTTAGAAAATGGGATTTATCAGAAAGCGGAACACCTTAACAAAACTGAGAATGTTATTTATCAATGTAGTCTCCACCCTTCTCAATGCACTTGCCCCAACTGCCTGGAAGTGCTGGGATTCCAACAGAATAAAAGGTTTTGTCTTATCCTCACCACCACATGTGCACCCGCATTATTCTCAAACACTACATGCCGAGGCGTACGACAATCACTAGTGCAAGATACTGTAACTTGTTGGAGACCAAAGCCTGCTATTCGATCCAAGCGGCTGGGACTGCTGTCTCAAGGACTCCTTTTGCTGCAAGACAATGACACACTGCTAAGCACACCAAGGCATGTCTGGAGAAACTGACCTTTGAGGTATTGCAACATCCTCCTAATTCTCCAGATTTGGTACTGTGTGATTTCCACCTTTTTGGACTGCTATAAATAAACATCTGGGCGATCGTTGATTCAAGACAGATGACGATTTGAAAGTGGTGCACGAGTGGTTATGACGACAAGACAAAACCTTTTTGTTCTGCTGGAATCCCAGCACTTCCAGGTAGGGGTGGCACAAGTGCATTGAGAAATGACATGATCATTTTTGTTAAGGCTTTCTATTTTCTGATAAATCCCATTTTCTAACTTTAGCTTGACCCATGTGCATATATACACACACAAACATGTGCACTCACATATATGCTGGATGATGAAGAGAAAGACATGAACACACACACAAACAATAGATCTGTAAAGGTCGATGTGGATGGTGGCATTAAGCTACTCCTGCACCAGTCTGTCTGCAGCTTGTTTACTTCATTTAGCTAGGTGTGTTTAGTTTCAATTTAAGTCTTAAGTTGCTCCCTTCATTCACTTTCCTGTTCATTTTACTCTACCATTGTTTATGCACATAAATATTATACATGTTAATGTAATTGATTGTACAAATGGAACAAACAGACCTATTGAATGATTCCCTGTGATATCGCTAAAGTGGAATTTACATGGAAGTCTGTATGCCGATTTTTATCATCTAATTTAAAAAAAAAAAATTGAAATGTGTGTTTTTTGTAAGTGTATAAACAAATTTTGGGAAGGGAAATTCAAAGAGAAGCCCTCTTCCAGCTGGGTTGGACATGCAATGTGTGTCAAGCAAGAGGATAAATACAACTTACAAAAGAGAACACAGTAGAACCCCTGTATCCACCACAGTTTGTTATCCCCAGTTTACTGTGGACAGAAAATATTAAATGGAAGACTCCAGAAATATACCATTCAGAAGTTTGAAATTGTGTGCTATTATGAGCAAATGGTTTTTACCATTTTAGATACACGATGTTGTATTTGCATTGTCACATTCTGTGTGAAGCACGTGTGGGCTTGCCACTGTGTCCGTTGTCATTTTAGGCTTGATGACACTTCATTTGAGAGAGAAAGCACAAGTATAATAATGGGCAATGTATTTTATTATTATTTAATGTTGGCAGTATGTTATTGTGCATATTTTAAACTTTATGATAGGTAGGTAAATGGCTGGTGCAATTATTGGTCTCATATAAAAGGAATACATAGTACAATTAAATTCTTACATGCATGTTTGCTTTGGAACTGTTTATTTACTACTAAAAATAAAGTATACTTATCATGCAACATATTTGCTTTAAGTTCTTATGATTGACTGTTCAGTAACTTTGTAACCTGTGGGTCGAAACTGTCAATTTCCTTTAGCAAGCATCAATTGTCAGAATGGAGGAATGAGAAAAGAGACAGTTGAGCTCTTTAGTAGCCTTGCTTGCCATTCTAAGACAGTGAGTGTTGAAGAGAAGACAGAAAGGAATGATTGGTTGCTACCTTAACCACCCCCTGCAGTGCTTTAGGTGTTTGAGCTGCGCTGGTGTCATACCAGGATGTGATAGTAAAGGTGGACTACACAGTGCCCTGTAGATGTTCAGGAGAACATATAGAGAAGTACAAGCTGCCCTCGGGCACCTAAGGAAGATGTTCTGGTGAGCCTTTTTCACAAGAGATGCAAACCTGAGTATTTCTGTTTGTCAAAAATAAACTCTCAAATGACTTTATACAAGGGCAGTGCTAATTAAAAAACCATAAGTAACTAATCGTATATAGACAGATACTCATTTATAAAGCAATTTTGATCTTTGAAGGATTTCGAGAAATAAACTGAAAAAAGCTTAAGATACGGATCTGTACTTGCAGTGATCCTCCATTATTACTACTCTGTTGCCACTTCCGTAAGGATTTTAAAATCTGTGAATATAAGTTGGTCAGCTTGGTATGCGTCAGCCTGGTGTCGGTATATCTGAAGAGAAATAAACTTCATCCACTTTACTCCTCTTCAAACAAATATCCTCCCTAAACACACAACAGTATAAACATGAAATCAGTTTGATCACATGAGTAGAGTGAGTATCTTAACGTAATGTTCATTCTTTTAGGAAAATGTTTTAAACTAGCTTACTCTGATTAAGACCACCATGTGTTACATTTTCTGAAGTACATGTGTTTCTTGTTTTTCTATATATTGGTTGATTGTATTAAATATAGTTTGTACACGTAACTCCTTATAAGGTTTTGTACCTCTAATTGAGTAGTTTATTTGTCAGTTTGATATATTTGATTTTTTTGTATTACAATTTGATAATGTACTGATAGGAGTTGGAATATTAATTCAGCCACCTGCCTCTTTTTCTTAGGGCCGGTTTATATTTCACGCTCAGAATGCGTACGCGCCCGCATCATGGCTGCCACGCATTCCCAGCGTTCATTTCACGCGTCCTCTGAGCAGGTCCTCAGAAATTAGCGCAACGCGTGCGTGTGTTGCAGTACCAGCAAAAAGTCGGGTGCGCAGTGTGCTACAAGTCATAACGTGACGTCGGTGTCTCTTAACTATGTACATGTGACAGAAAGCCTCTATGCAGATCCTACGGGATGAATGCTTCGATGTGGTGAAGCAAAATGCCGACATACAGATGCATTCGTGGTGCTTTTATATTCAAGCGTCACATATTCTCGATCGTAATGACACGATACATTTTTTTTTTTTGCAACTTAACAACAGCAACATAATGTATAGTGCTGTATTTGAGCCACTGAGAAAAAAGTAAAGGACACGGTGAAAACGTGTATTTTGTGATTAAAGTGGAAATTTCGGCTTTAATCTCAATGTCCACTTTAACCTCGTAGTTTACTTTATCATTAATGCAGACCGTCGTAAACGTCATCCCAGTTTTTAATCGCGGCAAGCAGCTAAAGATCACACAGAACAAACTAAATGTATGATATTCCAACTCTCTACACATTTAGAATCTTTAGATTTGTACTTGATACCACTTTCATGATGAAATGGATTCAATTTCGTTTAAATAATGAATACTGTTAATAATTACACACATGGGGGTGTCACGGTGGTAGAGCGATAGCACTGCTGTCTCACAGGGAGTTATGTTTCTGGTATTTCCTGCTTGTATTCCACACTGTGCTCCGGTTTTCTTCCAAAGATATGCAGATTTAGGGATTTGGTGCTGTTAAAATGACGCTAGTGTATGCGAGTGCTTGTATTCACCTTGTGATGAGCTGAGGCCTCATCCAGGGATTGTTTCTCACTCGTGCCCAATGCTTGCTGGAATGGACACATCCCTGGATCGATGGATTTAATCAATAAACATAATTTTCAGAGATATTGTGGTAAGCTGTGATCAGAATTTAACAAGTGTTCTAGGCAATTCACAACACAGAGAAGTCGAACATGTTCTTACTGTGATAATATCTTGCACTGCCACCTGGTGTATTCCTCCAGATTTCCGTAAAGTACGTGCGCAAGTATGAACTCTATAACGCAGCGTCCGCTGCAGCATGCGTCGCATCGCGTGAAGTAAAACTCCGGCCTTAGGCTTAGCAATGCCTTTGTACCTGAGGGCAGTCCTTACGCTGATCCAGTAAATACAAAGACTTGCAAAGGCATACATTCTGATTTGTTGGTGACCTGTGCAGTGGCCTTATGTTGTTTGCAGAGCAAAGTTAGATTTGTGTGTGTGGTTTTTTTTTTCTTCTGAAAAATGCAGTGATACAAATAGCATTGGTCAGTTGCTATCCTGTACATTTATAGTGTTGGGATATATGCATTTACTGAGTCCTTAAAGTATAATTATCTGTAAATATGTCCCCTCAAAGCATTTGTATGTCTTGCTTGCTGAGCTAGAAAATAGAAATGTGTTCCCAATGTCTATAACCCATATTCACTACCAAAGTGGAATAAGTTATTAAGCAAGTAATAAATATCTGCAAACACTTAAGGTACAGGAATTTTTCTGTTTCAGTGTATTCTTTGTACTTGCTCACTTCATGTGCTTGCACGTACTTACGCCTAAAATGTATTAATAATAATAAAGATAATAACTTATATAGCACCGTATCGTACATTTACATGCAACTCAAGGTGCTTTCCACAGATTAATCGACAAAAACAATACAGATATACCATAGTTATTTGGATATTATCATTAATTAATATTATGACAATTTCTAATAGATGTACTTACACTAAATAGAAAAATATCGTGGGCATTGTTAAACAAAATTGAAACACTAAAGTGCAAAGCAAACTTTCACTTTTATTAGAAAAAGGTTCATATTGTTTTCGAATTAAAAGTCTTGTACATAACCAGATTTAAATGACGTGTATATAAAAATAAAAATATGTACAGGATATATCTGCATTTGACTTCATCATGTGTACATGGCAACGCATTAAGTAGAGACAGTTTGATGTTGTTATATCTGAAAAGATAGAAAAGCAAATAAAGCTAAACAAATAGTTGAGTGCGATGGTAATCAGTTTCTGCATTGTAAAAGTCAGAATGACCTAGGCCATCAGGTCGCCCACCCTCCACTGGGCACAGTTAATGTAGTTAGCACTGTCTTCAATAAAGGTTTCCAAGTCCTCCTCATTTCCTCCAGTACATTAGGTGACAGCAGAATAGAGTACTTTGAGCAGGTGTGGGTTGCAGGATGGGAGACGAAAAAACAAAACAAAGAAAACAATGGATTAATTATACATCAAAGGGCTAAACTTGTCATCAGATCACTATGTCATGTTTTAATTACTGGACAGCAAGATTCTAAAAAAAAAAAAAAAAACATTTTAAAAAGTTTTTTAGGTGCGTAAGAACAGAAAGCTGCCTCACCAGTGCTTATATGATTATATCTTGGAATAATGAGCAAACCAGTATATGCAGATGTGACATTGTGATTTGGTACCTAAGAAAACAGGCATTCTGAAACTGATTAGAGCAAGTATTTTAAAATTAATTCTAAAGGACACTAGCAGCCAATGTAAAGATATTAATATTGGAGATAAATGCTAAATAGTTTTTTTTTTCTTTTGGTTAAAATTCATGCTACTGCATTCTGGACAAGCTGTAGCCAATTTATGTCCTTCTTGGGTAGTCTTGATATGAGTGCATTGCAGTAATCTAGTTGGCTAAATACAAATGCATGTATTGATTTTTCAACATCTTTAAATATTATAAGAGGTTGAACACTTGCAATGTTACTTAGATGGAAGAAAGCAGTCTTGGTAATAGTACTAATATGTGATCTGAAGTTAAGGTCAGAATCAATAATCACACCTAAATTCTTCACTTCTGGTTTGATTTGCAGGACCAGATGATGATTTTTGTTTCTAAGAATCTCACTTTGTTTATTGCTGCCAATAACTAACAATTCTGTTTTTTTTTTTTTCCTTGTTTAGTTTAAGGAAATTCATACTCATCTATTCTGTTATACTAGTAAGGCACTGGATGAAAGGGTTTAGAGCCTCAGGGTCATCAGGCACAGTAGATAAATAAAGCTGTGTGTCATCGGCATAGCTGTGATAATTTGCGTTCTGTTTTGAAATTATCTGGCCTAATCGAAACATGTAGAGTGAAAATATTAATGGTCCCAAAATTGATCCTTGCGGTGAACCATATAGAATATCCTGTATTTTTGATACATAATCTCCATAACTGACAAAAGTATTTACTTCCAGTTATATAAGATTTAAACCAGCCCAAGGCAGTACCCGAAAGCCCTACCCACTGGCTAAGCTGGTTTATAAGAATATTATGATCTATAACATGGGTCTCAAACTCCGGTACTGGAGGACCACAGTTGGTGCAGGTTTTCATTTTAACCCTTATCTGAATTAGTGACATGTTTTTGCTCCTAATTAACTTTTTGAGTTAATTTTAATTGACTTGGGTTTTTTTTTAAGATTTGTTCCTCTGAATTGCTTCATTTATTTCCTTAAAATTCACCCAAACAGAAATGAAATGTAAAGTGAGTGAGCCAACAAAAGACCAACTAAGTCAGCGCCTCAAACTCCAACCTGTTTTACTCCAACCAGTTGCTTAATTATGTGCCGAGTCTTGTTAATTAAACCCGTTCTTTAATTCCATGGCTTGTGGCTGCTCTCATTGTGCAATAGCAGACATTTCTGAAATTGCTGTTTTTTTTCTCATTTCTAAGAGCACTGTTTAAATGTTTTGGGGATCTAAGCAGATCGGTATTCCTGAGACCTTCAACTCTCTTTATTTTCAGATATTGTATGATGGACACCAGTTGTTTTGGCTCATTTTGTATCTCATTATTGTTTGCCTGCTAATGAAGGAAAAAGAAACAAGGGGTCTGAGTCGTCAAGAGCAAGTCAAATAAAATTAATTCAAAAGAAGTTAATTAGCTGCAAAAACAGATCACTAATTAAGAAAAGGGTTAGAATGAAAACTTGCAGCCACTGTGGTCCTCCAGGACCAAAGTTGGGGACCCATGATCTATATTATCAAATGCTACACTCAAATACAGATATTTTATTTGCAAATCATTATCTATTTGATCTAAACCTGATTGATATTTATGAAGAATAACTTTTTTATTGAAGTTATCACTTAATTGCTGTAAGACTACTTTTTCTACAATTTTACAGAGAAAAGGCAAATTGGAGGTTGGCTTATACAGTAATTGTCTACGATAGAACAATCAACACATAACAAAATAAAATTAATATGCCCATTATAAATAAAAATTTCCCAGTTAACAATAGAGGAGGGAGAAGGAGAACTCCAGTTTCTGGAGAAAATAAAGCACTGGGAACTACCGCCCCATCATGAGAGAATGCTAGTGATACTACTAATTAGATTTTTGATTTGATATACTTTCTAATTTCTTAAGAGAAACAAAAAAGCCAAATTAGAGATCGATTTTATGGGTAGTTTTCAGGTATTTCCATCAAGTTGTTGCTGCACAGGGTTACTGTGCTTATCACAGGTTACACAGGGACTGGCATCTAATTAGGGAATTGGTTGGAACAAAAATCTGCAGCCCTCCAGTACCATAACTGACGACCCTTGTTCTAGACAGCCTGACGAGCAGATTGAATCCTTCTATCCTTAAATGCTAAAACTCCCAATACCTTTGGTGTCCTTTCGCATGAGTAGCAAACTTTTGTGGCCATAGACTTTTAATATTATTTAAACAACTCGTAGAAAATACTAATGGAAGATGGTAAATATTGCCATTGTGTTGGAACACTGGAATAGTTATTGTCTCATTTTGTTTTTATTTAAACAAGTGGATTAAATGTATTTAGTAATACTTTAGGTACTGCAAAATTGCATTGATTACTCATTTTCTATTATGTAACAGAACCTTTAAAAAGACTTCTTTTGGTGTTCTCAAAAAGGAGTCTTCACATACATACAGTTTTTAAGTTATAATATTTCTTACAGCATTTTTTATATTTTGACTGACTGCTCAGTCTTATAATATGTGGATGCAAACTGTTGCTGAAATCTAACATTTTGAGTGCCATTGGGAAGGAGTGAGAGGCGCAACCGAGCAGGATAGCCGACGTCTGTAATAATCCTGCTTGCCTTTCTTACGGCCCTGAGTGTTGCACATGTCATGAAGAGAAGGCAGCTAGCTAGTCATATTTTCAGTCACCTTTACCGCCCTCTGCAGGGCTTTACAATCTTGAACTGAACAGGTGCGTCCATTGCAGCAAGCAAAAGTGGCCTGTTTTTTCTCTTTAAAGATAATGGAAACTAACTGCATATTTCTGTTTTTAGGTGTGTACGCCATGTAATATGGAAAGCACCCACTGCGATCGCTATGTCTGTCTGTCTGCATGAAACAACTCAATTCTCAAGTGAACTATTTTGAAATCTGCCACACTTGTTCTTCAAGAAAATGTACCAGGAATGCTCAGCTTTCATTGAGATCTCGATTAGAGGGTGCTGTATAAAAGTTTTGAAATTTCAAAAGAGGGTGCTGTATAAAGATTTGAAATTTCAAAATCTCCCATTGGATAGCATTGGCCAATTTGGAAACTTCCTTTAAAAGTGCACCACCTGTGCGACTTCAATTACTGAGTAGTTTACTGTTTCAAATTGCACTTGAGCAGTTGCTTCGACTTTATATATTTTGTATATTTTCTTAATTTCAAATGCCGGGGTGTGGGAACGCTTTTTGTAATTTTTAACATATCATTTTTGTATAACAAACCAATCAGGGTCCAACTAGGAGTTTTGGCACCCCTTTCTGGAAGGTTCTGCAAGACGGTTTTATTCCACCAGAGCCCAAGAAATCCTTTCTCATATATTTAGTTAGCACCTAAAAAGGAGAAGCGAGCATTGGAAGATTACATAATCAGAATATTCAGAAATGTGTATTGCATATAGTTTTTATATTGTAAAGTATTTGATAAACAGGCTCTTTATAACAGTGCAATGCTTATTAAATACATAGACACAGTGAATATTGTTAACCTTTGTTGCTGCTTACGCCTCTCTCACCCTTATTTGAAAGCTGCAGTTTTCTGGTGTCTCCCTTAAGTCATAAGTACTTAATGTTTTACAGAGGCACAATGGGTATAAAAGTAAAAATATCGATAATACAAAAGCAGCATATACTGTTCAGTACAACTGTCTTATATGTATTTCATTCAGAATATTTAACATACATTCAGTTATACTTTTAATATGAACATTCAAAACAAAATTTTTGGCTAATTTGTCAGCCCTACTCAAAGGTCTGGAAGTTATTAACCAAACTGTCATTCTGTTACAGCAGGAGCAGTTAAATGTCTGGTGTCTATGACTGCCACCAAGCCATTGCAGCAAATTTCTGAATGACCTGAAAGCTAGTTTTGTTTTCTTTCGATTTAGCTTCCAACCACACGTATCTTGCACCTACGGAGACAGTTGAATGAATATACATTTTAATGGGACCTGATTATTTTCATATTCCAGAAAATCTTTGTAGGCTGAGCCTACAACAAAGCCTCCATCTGTTTGGATTGTCTTGGTGGAGCTGCTCAGATATTGTATTCCTCGGTAAAATCACTTGGGGGATTGTGTGTGGGGGGCAGTGCCTTGTTACTTATCATTTTGCAATGAGGTAATGTCTTCCTGTCTTTGTCTGGCCCTTCATCTGGCGTCTCCCTGAAACAGTAATGAGGAAAGACCATTCAAGAAGGCACAGAAGAGTTATCCTCCTCCCCCACGGTGCACAGCATGATTAACCCATCCACCCAACCTTTTTGGGCTTGTCGGTTGGTTCTTCCCCTCCCCACTCCTCTAGAAGGTGCCCACTATCTGTCTATCCCGTCCAAAAATCAAGAGCTTTCCCACAACAAGCTGTTGGGGAGCTATTATCTGGGACTAATATTCCCTGGTTGACAAACTCATGTCTGTCATTATGTAGCACTGGCTCAAGAGCTGCCCACATAGGTCACAAAATCTTGAGGAATGAGTGTGGCTATTAAAAGTGCCTAGTATCTGGAACTACCCAGCTCTTTTTTTTTTGTACCTTCCCATACTCAAAAAAACACCCAATTACAGTTTTAATTGGGCAATCTCTAATCCTTCTTTGCTCCTCCGTTGGACTGCACACAATCACCAAAACCCCAATTATTATTAGTATTAAAAGGTTATAATTGTATTGTAATACTGTAATATTCTTTATTTTCAGCCTCCCCTGGTCCAGGCTATTTTTAACCGGAACACAGAAGAAGTTCGTTCTTTGTTGCACATGAAGGAAGATGTCAATGCACTGGTAAGTTGTTTTTATTTCAACATGTTCCTATGAAAGTAGGAAGCTCCTGTTTCAAATATACTGTGAAGATTGTCATTTCCATGTGTGATTCCCAATGTTAAATCACATGTGTGATTCCCAATGTTAAATCAAATTGAAATACAAATGCTCTGCCATGGACATATATAAAGATTGCCATTAGGGAACTAAAGTCAAATCCCTACAAGTCCTTCAGAGGCCCTCTGAATTGTAGTCATTTACTGTACCTGTGTTTACACTACAAAATCAAATATGAATCAGTTGCTACCAGAATTAATTGTAAGCCTCATGGTTTGGACCAAAGTGTTCTTTCTTGTGAGGTAAGTTGAATCTGTATCAATTTGTTGCAGCAGCATTTTGATCCATCTAAGATGGCAGTGAAAATGTTCTACCAAATCACAAAATCTCTCAAAAGCTACCCCATTTTCTGTCCTCACTTAAACGTTATTGTGGTTTAAAAATGTTTTCTTATATATATATATACATTTTTGTCTAAGTGTCTAAGTCACAGCAGTGCTTTTCTTTCTCTTTCTGTCTCCCCTGCCGGCTCACTTACAAGGGCGAGTACTACATCTGAGAACCCCACATCAGAACGCCAAGGTGACGTCACCTTTACTTGTAAGCACATGCACAGTCACACCTCACGGACTCCTTACCCCGAATGAGTACACCTCTCACAGTACCCAAGATAGAGCAGTGGCAGGGGAAAAAAGGCATCCGTTGTTAAACTTCATAACCAAAGGCTTTACACTTAATTGGCAAGAGCAGTTAAATATGTATGGGTACTTTCTAAAAGGATATACCGAAGCAAGCCAGATGTTTAAAAGGATAAGACGTAGGGCCTTTTCTCATTCTCCTCTGCTTGGGTTCTTGGTTTGTGGCTTGTTGTGAGGCTGATGGCTGTTACCTGCTTCTCTGTGTCTTACTACTTATCTCCTCTTGTCCTATAAAAATGTACTCAATTATACTGAAATCACTTTTTTTTTTTTTTTAATTCAATAGATTATAAATTATGTCACCATGTTAATCAGTAGCCTGATTGGTTAGCCCATACAAAAATGTACATCAGTTCTTGGAAAGTCCACCTCTTAACAGTAATCCTCTTTAGTGGCCCACCCTTCCTGTATCTGTAATTGGCTATCATTGAAGCATTTCTGGGTGTAGTTTGTTTGGTTGTTTTTGGTACGAAGTCTGTCAGCATATGTCCTTTTTTTTTTTTTTCTTTCATCTCACCCATGAGACCCTCTCGTGTAGCAGGTTACCAGCTGCCTCTGATGATCTCATTATCTTCAGTAATCCATAATATAGGTTTATGCAAAGCAACAAGGCCAGTTAGTTTTGAAATACAGTACAGGCCAAAAGTTTGGACACACCTCCTCATTCAATGTGTTTTCTTTATTTTCATGACCATTTCCAGCACTCCATCACTCTCCTTCTTGGTCAAATAGCCCTTACACAGCCTGGAGGTGTGTTTGGAGTCATTGTCCTGTTGAAAAATAAATGATCGTCCAACTAACCTGACTTCTGCACAACACAACTGCTGGTCCCAACCCCAAAGCAGTAAGCAGAGCAAAGGGTGGCTATTTTGAAGAAACTAGAATATAAAACATGTTTTCAGTTATTTCACCTTTTTTTGTTAAGTACATAACTCCACATGTGTTCATTCATAGTTTTGATGCCTTCAGTGAGAATCTACCAATGTAAATGGTCATGAAAATAAAGAAAACACATTGAATGAGGAGGTGTGTCCAAACTTTTGGCCTGTACTGTATGTATTCCATAATTGCCACAAATGTATTTCCAACAGATTTTAACGCAACTTCCGACCATTGTTATCTGAGCTGAAAACAACCTAGTCCATGGTAGGTAACACTCATTTGTTTATATTCAAGACTGTAAACTAAGGTCGAGTTTTGCGCAACGTTTTATTTGATTTAATTGACACTTTACACACCAAAATAATCAATAACTGTAATGTCAGTCCTGCCTATACAATGTACATTTAGCAGGTACTGTTGGTTATTTCCATTTTACTGTTAAATTGGACATGGTAAGCACTGGTGTAAAGGGCAGTACATTTTTGGACAGAGATAGTTTCAAGGTTTTGATCAAATGAGTTTTCATTTGTGGGATGCTTTCGGATGTTTGCAGCAAAATATGCTGCAGGTTTCAGCAGCTGTCTCACAAGGGACAACATCTACTTCATTGTCAATAGGCAATACAATTCAAACGACGCTATTATACAGTGGAGGAAGTAATTATTTGACCCCTCACTGATTTTGTAAGTTTGTCCAATGACAAAGAAATGAAAAGTCTCAGAACAGTATCATTTCAATGGTAGGTTTATTTCAACAGTGGCAGATTGCACATCAAAAGGAAAATCGAAAAAATAACTTTAAATAAAAGATAGAAATTGATTTGCATTTCATTGAGGGAAATAAGTTTTTGAACCCCTACCAACCATTAAGAGTTCTGGCTCCCACAGAGTGGTTAGACACTTCTACTCAATTAGTCACCCTCATTAAGGACACCTGTCTTAACTAGTCACCTGTATAAAAGACACCTGTCCACAGAATCAATCAATCAAGCAGACTCCACACTCTACAACATGGGAAAGACCAAAGAGCTGTCGAGTGATGTCAGAGACAAAATTGTAGACCTGCACAAGGCTGGAATGGGCTACAAAACCATTAGCAAGAAGCTGGGAGAGAAGGTGACAACTGTTGGTGTGATTGTTCGAAAATGGAAGGAGCACAAAATGACCATCAATCAACCTCGCTCTGGGGCTCCACGCAAGATCTCACCTCGTGGGGTGTCAATGGTTCTGAGAAAGGTGAAAAAGAATCCTAGAACTACACGGAAGGAGTTAGTTAATGACCTCAAATTAGCAGGGACCACAGTCACCAAGAAAACCATTGGAAACACATTACACCGCAATGGATTAAAATCCTGCAGGGCTCAAGGTCCCCTGATCAAGAAGGCACATGTGCAGGCCCGTCTGAAGTTTGCCAATGAACACCTGAATTGATTCAGAGAGTGACTGGGAGAAGGTGCTGTGGTCTGATGAGACCAAAATAGAGCTCTTTGGCATTAACTCAACTCGCTGTGTTTGGAGGAAGAAAAATGCTGCCTATGACCCCAAAACACCGCCCCACTGTCAAGCATGGGGGTGGAAACATTTTGCTTTGGGGGTGTTTTTCTGCTAAGGGCACAGGACAACTTAATCGCATTAACGGGAAAATGGACGGAGCCATGTATCGTGAAATCCTGAGCGACAATCTCCTTCCCTCTGCCAGGAAACTGAAAATGGGTCGTGGATGGGTGTTCCAGCACGACAATGACCCAAAACATACAGCAAAGGCAACAAAGGAGTGGCTCAAGAAGAAGCACATTAAGGTCATGGAGTGGCCTAGTCAGTCTCCGGACCTTAATCCAATAGAAAACCTATGGAGGGAGCTCAAGCTCAGAGTAGCACAGAGACAGCCTCGAAACCTTAGGGATTTAGAGATGATCTGCAAAGAGGAGTGGACCAACATTCCTGCTAAAATGTGCGCAAACTTGGTCATCAATTACAAGAAACGTTTGACCTCTGTGCTTGCAAACAAGGGTTTTTCCACTAAGTATTAAGTCTTTTTTTGTTAGAGGGTTCAAAAACTTATTTCCCTCAATGAAATGCAAATCAATTTCTATCTTTTATTTAAAGTTATTTTTTCGATTTTCCTTTTGATGTGCAATCTGCCACTGTTAAAATAAACCTACCATTGAAATGATACTGTTCTGAGACTTTTCATTTCTTTGTCATTGGACAAACTTACAAAATCAGTGAGGGGTCAAATAATTATTTCCTCCACTGTATATTGTTTTGTATTTATTGAAGTGGACATTCTATAATATTTCGAACTCAATGTGAAATAAGCTTGTAAGCTTGAAACAGGACAGCGGTGTTTAACACTGTTTACTTTTTAAATTACACATTTGTATTTGTCTTGAATATCACTGTGGATTTGAATATCAAATAATTGCTATTTCTTGGGATGTAATCATGAACCCTGCCTTGCAGTAAGAAAACCAGAGTTTTCGTTCCTGTCATCCCTGTGTCTGCATGGGTTTCCTCCCACAATACAAAGACATGCAGGATCCCCTTTGGGTGTGTTTATTCACTTTGTGATGAACTGGTGCCCTGTCCAAAGTCATTTCCCTGGCTTGTGCACTGTATTTGCTGGTTTAGGTTCCGGCCTCCAGTGACCCTCCTCAGGAATAATCAAGCTAAGAAGATGGTATGGTGTAATCAAGAACCGTCGCCTCGCGCAAACCCCAACACCTTAGTTACTCTGACTGAGTATCATAAAAGCCATATAGAAATTTGGATGAAGAGGAGTCCATAAATCCATAAATATTTGGATAGTAGCACAATTTTTATAATTTTGGCTCTGTATGCCACCAAAATGGATTTCAAACAAAGCAACCAAAATGTGATTGAAGGTTAGATTTTCTGCCTTAAGGGGATTAATAAAAAAAGATCATAAATATAATAATCATTTTAAACATTTGGATGAAAGTCCTTTCCAGTCAATGACTGCCTGAAGTCTGAACCCCTGGCCATCTCCAAGTGCTGGGTTTCCACCATAGTGATACTTTGCCAGGCCATAACTGCAGCTGTTTTCAGATGCTGCCTATTTGTTGGACAGTTAGCCATCAATTTTTCCTTTGGCAAGTGACATGCATGTCCAGTTGGGTTGATTTCCTCCTGCTACTTCTGTCAGCAGTCCTATCATCAATAAACACCAGTGACTGACTTCTATTCGCAGCCATGCTTGATCATGTCATAAAACTACCTCCACCATGCTTTACAGATGATGTGGTATTCATCTGATCATGAACCATGTCTTCTCTTTCCAACATTTTGGTCCATATTGCTCTTGGTTTGCTTTGTCCAACGAAACATGTACCAGAACTGGACAGACTTTTAAAAAATGTTTTCTGTCAATGTCTAATCTGTCGTTCCTATGCTTGAGGTTTACCATTGATTTGCACCTTGTGGTAAATTCTCTGTCCTTACTTTCATGAAGTCTTCTAATGATTGTAGACTTTGGCAATGATACGTCTTCCTCCCAGAGAGTGTTCTTGGTTTGGCTGAATGTCGTGAAGGGGTTCTCCTTCACCAAGAACAGAATTGTGCAATCATCTAACACGGTTGTCTTCCATGGTTTTGCAGACCTCCTGATGTTGTTGAGTTCACCAGTGTGTTCCTTCTTTTTAAGAATGTACCAAATGGTTGATTTGACCACTCCTGGCGTCTCTGCTATCTCTCTAAATGGTTTGTTTTGTTTTCTCAGCCTAGTGGTGGCCTGTTTTTATTTGCATGGACAGCTCTTTTGACCTCATATTGAGAGTTTATCAGGACAGCTTCCAAATGCAAATTCCACACTTGGAATCAATCCCAGACCTTTTATTCACTTAATAGTCAATGCTCCCACCTGGCTTTGGAACAGCTTGTCAGTCAATTGTCCAAATACTTTTGAGGTGTGTGGACTATGCAGAATAATGGCTGTCATTCCTAAATGGCTTGTACAATGTTTTTGGTAAACCCCTTAAGTTAAAATTTAAAGTCTACACTATAATTACATAATGATTGCATTATTCCAAATCAATATGAAAATTGTGTTACTGTCCAAATATTTATGGACCTGAATCTAAATAAAATAATACCAGCTGCCTATCTTCTGAACTTTTCAGCTTAATTTGGTGTTTTTTATCTCTTTTGTAAAGTAAGGATCTCATTTCAATCCTCAAATCCATCTTTTCTGTCTGTTTTCTCTTTCACTAATTGTGCAAAAACAGCTCATCCAATTTTCATGAAATTTTGCACATATGTTGCCATTGTTCCAACTTAAAATATAGGCCATATGGTATGTTAGATATTTCATTGAGGAAGATGGATGTAATTAAGGGAACTTAAAAACTTGGGACAAAACCAAAACTGCATTACTGTCCAAACACTTCAGCCAGTGGTAATCAGTTTGAAATATTTTTGGATTTGGCCCTACGTACAGTGATGGCTACATTCCATTTCGCTGATTCAGTGGAATGGTGGCAAGTGAGGTGCACATCACTCCAAAATAGCTATATCTAATTTCATAAAATTTTGTATTTACATTATTCATTTGATTTATAAAAATGAAAACTATACAGTGGATATAAAATGTCTACATACCCCTGCCAAGATTGCAGGTTTTGTGTAATAAAAAATGAAACCAAGATAAATCCTGTCAGAACTTATTCCACCAATATTGCAAAACTGCAATCTTTACAAAGAAGGTGAAAACAAATCAGAAACTGTTTAATGAAAAAGGTAACCACATCAGTGTGTAGACCCCCTAAACTAATACTTAGTTAAAGTCCCTTTTGGTTTGATTCCAGCACTGTCTTTTTGGGTAGGAGTCAGTTAGGCACATCTGGACTTAGGGATTTTTACCGACTTACTCCTTGCAAAAATTTCCAAGTCTGTCGAATCATGAGGGCATCTCCTGTGCACAGCTCTCTTCAAGTCACACCACAGATTTTTAGTAGGTTTTATTTAGGGGTGGGCTCTGACTGGGCAATTCCAGAACATTTATCCTCCTTTGATAAAGCCATTGCTTTGTTGATTTTGATCTATACTTTGGGTTGTTGTCATGGTAAAAAGTGGAGTTGCTCTTCAGCTTCCTAGCTGATGCTTGAAGGTTTTGTACCAAAGTAGACTGATACTTGGAGCTCTTCATGATTCCATCCACCTTGAGTAAAGCCTCTGTTCCAGCTGAAGAAAAGCAGCCCCAAACCTTCACCATGCCTCTCTGTGGGTATGAGGTTCATAACATAATATAGTTATTATGTGAAAGTGTAGCAGTTGTTTGCCTTTTATCTGTGAACTAGCAAAATACCTCCGCTTCGCAGCGGCGAAGTACTGCCTTAAAATTTTTATTAAGAAGAAAATTAAACCTTTTTAAACTGAGGGAAAAATATACCAATAATTATTTGTTAAGGATCTCTTGTAGACAGTGCTGTGGTGTTATGGGTCCACGGATCGTTGAGCAAAGGCCATTCATTTTAAATAAATCAACGCACCCGAGGCGGCTTCGTGAGGGGGGCGTTGTTGTAGCGAGCCGCGGGGCAGTCGGCGATGTGGGCGTTTCTCACGTAGTGCACAGGTGAGGAACTGCCCACATTCGTGATTGCTCCCGTGGCTAATGCTACAGCTGTGATGGCCCCTCGTCATTTAAAAAGAAGCGCGAGTCGGTTGTGAGGGGGAAAAACGGAAAGATGAAAAAAAAAGAACGAGATAAGGAAAAGAAGACGGAGGTTACAGGGAGTGAGGAAGCAGGCGGTGCGTGCGTGTGGTGAGCGCGTGATTGAGCTCGAGGGCAGCTGCAAGGAAGCTGGGTGTAAGGCCGTCACCCGGGTGTTTGAGTGGATGTTGCTCCCGCTAAGCGACCATGTAGCGGGAGTGACCTGGTGAAAGCGATGAGCCGCAGAAGGCCACGGAAAGGCAGCGGAAGTTGGGAGACTTGGTGGTGGAGTCCCCAATGTGTGCGTCCTGGCCATTGGGGTAATCAAGTCTCGGGGACTGAGATAAGAGCCAAACCAAAGCCAAGGATCGGGAGGTCTCCAGTCTCGAGTGTGTAGAGGAGGGCAGCTGCAGAGAGCGTCTTGTCTGCTGCTAAGCCCAAACGGGATAAGCAGGTGAGACGCTAACAGAAAAGAAGCATTGAGCTTGTTTGTTGTTTTTAAGACTGCTTCCATGAGAAGATTTTAACCTCTGGTTTTTAAAGATTGTGTTTTTTTCTGTTTATTGGTTTTACCTCCATGTTCTTTAATGGATTATTTATTTAATGAAGAACGTTTGAACTGCACTATTTATTTGAACACCTGTTTTGTTGGATTTTAAATAAAAGCACTATTCACTTTTTGCACCACCCCTTGTTCAAGTGTTTATTTGCCTTCACTGACTAGCTCACTCGGTTACGTTATCGACGGTGTTGGGTTCAAGGTGCTTCCAAAAATCAGATGGGAGTGTGGAGCCAGAACCCACATCGTCACAAGTGCTCTTTGTAATATGTACTAGCTGACACCCGCCGTAACATATGGTGGTGTAAGAATAGAAATGGAAAATGGTGAGAGAGGAATTCAGAAATCAAGAAGAAATAAATACTTCTTGAAAGACACAGTTGTGAATTGGCGTTTTGGTGGAGACGACAGATAATGAGTTGAAAGATCTAACCCTAGAAAAAGCCATGTACAACTGACCGTGGCAGAAGACTGGTTGTTAGAATTATTGTGAAGAGTAAACAGCATGTGGGTATGAGGAAGGCTGCACTTCTGAAATTTGATTGTGTAAATATAATCAATAACAACCCCAAAAAGATGATGATGTTGTAGAATGTCTCTAAGTAATTCTTGCAGCTTAATCCAAAAGACTCGTACTACAATATCAGGTCTGTGCTCCGGTCTTTGGGTACCCGACAGTGCATGTAGAATTTCCGGCCAAGCAGGATTACATGTGACAGCGATAAAAAAAAAAAAATGAGGCTGTCCGAATTTACATACTATGGCCATGGCATCCTGCTAGTTTTGTTGCATGTATCTTGGACTTCCTGGAAATGTAGACAGTAATATGATCATTTTGCCTCCATGTACGTTGTTGTTTTCAGCGTTTGCTTGCAGTGCGTCTGACAGTCCTTTGTATTGTTCCACTCGCAGATCTTGTTGATTTCGTCTGAGATAGTTGAGACACGCGCCCTCTGTTTTAACATATGCATCTACGACGTACTGTTGGAATAGTTCACCACTGGAGTGTAAAATACTAAATATATTCCTCATTGCTAATCTGTACGCATAAAATTGGCATTGAGTAAGCCTTATTTGCTTGGTGGTTCTTTTATCGGGAACATGTTGTAAATCTTTGTGTCAGCCAATGTCTCTGTAAGGGAGTAAAAGTGGGTAAACCATCGGATTGCAATTCATATTGAGCGTGGAAATCTGTTCACAGGAGTTGTCTATGGGATAGATGCAAATGTCCCTTTTGGCAGGCGGTTCGCCATCTTCTCCGACGAAAATCACTGCAACATCGGTGTGACATGTTGGGGCATTGTATCGCCGTAAATCCTGCCTAGGGTTTTCCTCGAAAAGCATTCGTACACATGCTGTTGGATTGGACTGAGTGATTTCATCCATGTGTTTCTATGATTTAGCGAATGGTTTGATGGTTCTGAGCATGGAATCTAGGTGAAGACGTAAATTTTCGCTGCATGAAGAGTTTGCTTTATTTTGTAAGCGTACTTCAGAAGATTGGCGAGAAATGCCGTGTCGGCTGCGTGTGGGCGGGACTGGTTTTGAAGAAGAGCCGCTTGCAGCATGGGGAAGGGTTTGGAAGAGGACGAATAGGAATCGAGAAATGTGTATGGGCGAGACTGGTTTTGAGGTGGAAGCAGGACGAACCAGAAAAGAAATATATATATAAGAGATATTTTACATCAGTCTTTAATAGAAGGGTGTGATGTGTTGTGTTAGCCATTCTGGATGAAATGACAAAGGAAGCAAAATGACACCTTTTATCGGATAACTGAATAGATGAAAATATGCAAGCTCTTGACGTGTTTTGCTTCACTTCTCATTACCTCAGACTTTACAAATCTTTTCATGTATATTGTACATTACAGCACCATAAACAGTAACTTTGAATCTGAGATATTAATGTATATTGATAATCTTATTTTCTTATTATTACATGGCTCTGTTTTTTTTTTTGTTTTTTAAACTTTTAAAATGTTGTTTAATAATCCTTACTTGGGTGTGGTAAATATCCAATTAAATGCCCCTTCATGTATGGGTGAAATAAGAATCTTATGGCACTATCTCTCTTACAAACAATTGCTTGGCATTGCAAATTCAGTCACTTTCAACCCTGCTTCCACTTGATTATCATTAGCTTTCCTCATTATAAGCTTATATACTTCTGAGTTCTTGACCCTTGCCGTGTTGCATTCTTTCCCATCCATTTGCTCTCGAGAATGTTCCATATACATGGAAACCTTTGCTCAGGTAAGCAATTTGCTCAGAATGACCACATCAAGTTGTCCCCAATATCACTTTGTTCGCTGTACTCTTGACTCCTTTCATATCCTGCACTACATATTTTCATCACTTTTCCTTTTATTATTCTATAATTTTTTTCCTTCCCGTTGCTGCCATACTCTCAATTCCCCCACTTAACTACCAAACTTTATTTAAAAAAAATATTTCCTTTCTGTGTAGTAAGTTTTATCAATTTTTTTCTATTTTTTCAAGCTGCAAAACTAAATATTATTGGAATAGTGTGTTGCTTTGGATGGATGACAAGATTCTGTGTTTGCAATGCTCATCTGTCATCCTGCTAAAGGGGTTCGCTAAGGCTGAGAGCAGACAATGTTCCAGAAAACATGCTATGAAATGTTCAATTTAATATCAATTAAAAGTAGAGAAAAGCCAAGCAAAATGACACCTTGTCATTTTGCTTGGCTTTTCTCTACATTCATAATGGCTAACACGGTACAACAACCTAGTACTACATATCAATTAAAAGAAAGTTAAAGAAAATTTTAGATACCAAGTCATACTTTAGCTGTGTACCAATGTTGTGGCTGTCATAAATGAGTAGATTTATGTGGCACAAGGTATTTGCTTATCAATAAAGATAGCAAAATGTCTTGCATGCCTAAAGAAGAAAAGTTAGTTATGTGATATTCCCCTGTAGTTTTATTTTGCCTTCATTAATTCAGATATTTTATGGCAATAATGACGCCCGGACACCAAACAAGGTAATGTTTTTCAGTATGAGATTAAATTGAAGATTGTTCTTGTCGCTCCTCACCCTGTAGGTAATGTTAGAAACCATTCAAAGTTTCCATTGACTGAAACTTTCTGTTGCAGTGTTGGAGAGAACAGAAAAAAATGTACCAAATAGTATGCTTTTATTGTGTTTTTGCCTGTATCAATCTGTATCATTAAAATTGTGGACTGCACCTGAACCTGGAAGAGAATATCAAGACAAAAAATTGAAGACCTCTATGTAAAGGTGACTTTTTCTGACTGTGGATAGGAGCACTTTTAGTGACTTAATTTCCTGACTTATCAGTCCTTATGATCTTTGGGTGACTGAAAGTCAAGGTGTACTATATTGTCTTTACTGTTTGTCAGTGACCCTGTCTCTGATAAGCCCTGGAGTAAGTATCTGTTGAGGCTGCAGAACTTTTCCCAGTGAAGGACACAAAGAGCTCATATTTGTTTCACTTGTTTAATACTAGAATAAGAAAAAAATTAAGCCCGTCCCCTCAGTTATTGAAACTTTGTTGCATGCACTTTGTATGTCTTCATTTCTTACATCTCATCTCTTGGTTTGCCTTTGGTCTTCACTTTTTGATATAAGGCACACAATCCTAATGCATTGTGAGTGCATGAATTTCAAGACTGTGATTTTGAAGTGTTAAGTCATCTCACAGCCCAAACAATCCGAAGAAAGAAACCCCCTCCACCATACATGCACCCTGCCAATTTCAAAGGCCTGTAGATGGCCATTTCCTTATTTTCTCATTTGCACATTTTTGCAGGACCAAGAGAGACGGACGCCTTTGCATGCTGCTGCTTTCCTGGGTGATGTTCAGATTATGGACCTCCTCATCAATTCAGGTATAGTGTCCAAAGGGTAGCCTCAGAGATTGCTCTTCACACTCATTTGTTTGGCTTTGTATGACAGGTTTTTTTTTTTATTCCCCCTCTCTTAAAGGTGCTAATGTTAATGCCAAGGACCATGCTTGGTTGACTCCTCTTCATCGGGCTGCGGCCTCACGTAATGAAGTAAGTTATTCTTTAGTATGAGACCACTCATATACTGCACATGGTTGTCCCCAGCTTCCATGTCCAGTATTGACAATATGCTTTTGCAGCCTATCTTCAGTTACTCTCTGTCAGCTTTTCTCTATCTCCCTTGGGCTGAGATGTTAGATGAAGAAGAGATGCTTCCTAATGATTTCCGAGAAAACGAGTCACAATGTGCCAATCCCCATCCACTTTCCTGTCTGTTTGCCAGCTATACCATTAAAGTAAGACACTGCAGACTAAAAAGCCTTGATTCTGTCTTCTGGAATTGATAGCCATCATTTAAACATGCAGATGAGGATCTTAGTGTGTAAACAGCTGCCCAGTGTAGCTTGTTCTTTGGTATGATTTATAATTTTCTGATAGCCTTGCTTTTAAAAACTACTGATTTAGATACTTTATTAATCTCAAAGGGAAATTCACATACTCCATCAGCATACATAAAAAACAATATTAAAGAGTGATAAAAATGCAGGTATAAAAGGCAATAATTTTGTATAATGTTAACGTTTAACCCCCCGGATGGAATTGAAGAGTCGCATCGTGTGGGGGAGGAACAATCTCCTCAGTCTGTCAGTGGAGCAGTAATCCACAAATCGGGAACTGATGGTGGGGCAAAACAGCTTCAGTGTCTCATTATTACCTGCAGTTACCTGAGCTCTTTCCAGAAGAGTTGTGACCTCCCTGGGCTGCAGACTTCTGGCTAGCACCATTCGTGTGAGACATGCTTTATTTTTATCAATGACTCCTTGGTAACTATCACAGTGATACTGACTTTTCAGGTCTGTCAGTCAACACAGACAGACAGTCTACATATTCTTTTCCCTCCAGCCAGAGTCAGAGTATTAGCAACTTCTTGATATTTGTCCAATATTTTCCTCTTTTTTTTTTTTTTTTCTGGCCCATTAAGGGTCTTGTACAGAAACTAGTGGGGTGCATGCTGGGAAAGGTGAAATAAAGATTGAGTAAATAAAGATATAAAGAATAAAGTTCTTGAGGAGTGAAAGGGCTAACGTTATTAATTCTTGCCCTTATGCAGAAGGCGGTTCATCTCCTGCTTAAGCAGTCTGTTGAAGTCAATGCCCGGGACAAACACTGGCAGACACCGCTTCATGTGGCTGCTGCCAACCGAGCCACCAAATGTGCAGAAGCGCTTATCCCACATCTCAGCAGTATCAATGTTGCAGACCGGACTGGCAGGACTGCCTTGCACCATGCAGTGCATAGCGGCCAAGTGGAGGTAACTGTTATCTTATTTTTCTATAGTACGGAGTAATTTGTAGTTTGCAAGTTTTTTGTGTCTCTTTATGTGTTCACAAGCAAATCTTCATAATCTTAGTCCTGGCACATGCTTTTTGATACTGGTTTATTTCCATATAATTATTTAGTTACCACATTGTAACCCAAAATGGGTTAATTGCTTTAAAGGAGTACTCCACCTGAAAAATGCCATTTTTTTAATGTTATATACCTCATGTAATTCCTAGTGATGGGTGAGAAATGTTTTCCTGGAAAATGTAGAGGACTTTTCTGATAGAAATGGAGCGTATGGTGACCAGTGTTGGACAACAGCAAACAATATTACTTGTTACTTATGTTACATAATATGTTACATAAGTCTAATCATCTGCTCACAATGTACAAAGTGCATATATTGTTTTGCAAAAACATTTTTAAAAACTTAAGGAAAATCGGAGTAATGTGTGATATGGAAATGTGTTAAAATAGGATTGAACTTTTAAATTGGAGAGAGGACTGTTCGCCCATGAATGTGGAGGAGAGACTGTTCTCCAATTCAAAAGTGCTGCCCTGTGTGAAAGGAATTCATGAGTGTGGACTAATTTTCCTTTCATTGTTTTTCTTCTTGAAAACCTGAGATTAAACATTTTTTCTTGGCCTTCACTTCCGTCCTGGGTAGGACATTAAAATGCATCCGGCCCTACAATTGGTCCTCCAACAGGCAGGGAAAATTTGGGGGTTGGTGGCAGGATTGGCACTCCAGCCACCATAAAACCTCATGCTACTCCAAAATGGTAGACAGGACTCCTTTCTGCTCTTCACTGGAGTAGCTCTGCTGCAGCCACCCATAGGAATGCTGCTCACATTATGAAGAGGACAGGAAAGCCCTTGGGAGCCTCAGCCCTGGAAGAGCTGAAACCGCCAGAGAGCCAGTGGGGTCTGGCCTGTTGGGGATTTGTGCTGCTGTGATGCTGAGGCATCGCCCGCTGCATGGTAGTACTTTGGCCCAAATTTGAGGAGACCCATCTAGGTAGGCACGTGGAATGTCTCTCTGGCATGATGATCATCTTCCTCTGCTGTTTGAGGAGTTTTATAAACTCCGCATTTCAGGGTCGGCACTCTCTGAGCTGCGCAGACCTAGGACTGGCTATATCTGCGTAGGTGGGTACACCTCTTATTGATCGGGTCGCTCTGAAGGCTGTCATCCTCGGGGAGCTGCTGTTGCTGTGGTGGATCATCTCCTTCCAATGTTGTCTGATGTCACTCCTTTTAATGAGCATATTATGAGGCTCGGATTAAGGCACTCTCTGGGTGCCTTGTCTATTTTCTCAGTGAGTGTTCCAACCATGGTGAGTGATGTCTTGATGAGGGAGACATTTTATTTACAACTTCGCTTGGTGGTTGATGGGTGACCACAAGACACGCCTCCGATCATAGGTGACTTCAGTGCGACCACTGGCATTTACGGGGCTGGCTATGACTCTGGGAAATCTGGCTAGCTTGGTAAAAGTGGCACCTTGTTCCATGACTTCGGATAAGGTCATGGGCTGTGGTTTGCTGGATCCTGGTTATAGCGCTGTGAGGCGCGTTGTTGGACTTCGTACTCCAGTACTGGTGGTGTGATGAAGGAGATTATTCACATCCTCTTGGGCAGATGCTTGAGGCTCCTACAGAACTGCAGGGTCTACAGCAGTGTCCAATTTGTGAATTCTGACCACAAACTACTTGTTGCTACTCTGAAGATCCAGCTTAGGTTCAGTAGGCTACCACCTAGTAAGAGAATGAGGCTGTACCTGGCCAGACTCCAAGATCAGGCTGTTTCTAATGAGTTAGCGTGCAGTTGTTTGACAGCCAATCCTAATGTGATGTGGGAGACCTTCTGTGACAAGACCCTGCTGAGGTTTGCTGGTGTTGCCGGTGTTTCGTCTTTCAGGGCACCCTGGATATCATCGAGAGGAGTCTCAGCGCACAGCTTGATGGTAACTATGGTCAGTACTGGTAACTGAGAATGGCTTTGAGTTCAGATAAGGAGGTGTTTGTTAGAGGAATGTGTGAGCAAGTGTCACACCATTGATGGTCTAGTGATTCACGTCTTGCTTACAGGGGAATCGAAGAATTACACACATACAAAATTAGATATCTCTGGGTCTGTGGTTCTTGAGGCCGATCCTCCAATTAGCTGTGAACTTCCCAGTCTCACTGAGGATAGGGAAGGCTGCAGGGATCTGTGGTATCTGGTGTGAATTTCTTCAGGCTAGTGTTAAGGCTGTCCTCTTCGCATTACAAGCAACCTTTGATTCCATTTAGGAGACAGGCATCATCCCAAATGACTGGAAAGCAAGATTTGTCATCCCTATCTGGAAAGGGAAGGGTGATAGCCTGGATTGCAGCAACTACAGGCGGATAACACTGCTCTTTGTGTCGGTTTTAAGGTACTCGCTAGGGTTCTTGATCTCTTGATCACCTACCAGCGACCAGAGCAGTCTGATTTTATGCTTAAGAAGTCTACCATCGACTGCATTCTGGTACTGAGGGCTCTCTTTGAGCATGAATGCAAATATCATCAGAGTTCTTTGCAGTCTTTGATTCGACTCACTTGATCAGGACATCCTGAGACTTTGCAGGAGACCCCCACCCACCCCCCAACCCCGAAGTTGCTGGATTTTATGGCCGGCCTGTATTCTAGTACAGTGAATGCTGTGCAGAGTGGAGGCATTTTTCCCAGTTGATTTCTGTGGTTCTTCAGGGGTCTGTTGTTGCTCCTACTTTGTTCAATGCCTGTCTGTGTTGGGCAGGGCTGTGGAGTATCTGTTGGTGAAGAAAGAGTCACTGATCTTGACTTTGCTAGTGATACTGTGGTCTTTGCCGAGTCAATGGAGGATCTAATTGTGGTTCTTGAGAGACTAAGTGAAAAGTCTGAGCGTCTGGGCTTGTGAGTGTCCTGATAAAAACCAAGATCCAGGCCTTTAATGACCAATTGGGCACCGCAATTGGCAGAGTGTTGACCTCGTTGAGAGGCTTACTTACCTTGGCAGCAACATTCAGTCAGTAGATGGATTGGGAGAGCATTGGGAGGTCATGAGATCACTGGAAAGGGGTGTGTGCCACTTCTTATATCTCTACAAAAAGACGAAGTTCCAAGTATTTAGAGTTCTAGCGTTTCCTGTTTTCCTATGTGGTTGAAGAAGGGACCTGAGTTGCCTCGAAAGCTTGCATATTGTAATCTTTTTAGTTAGCCAATAACTTTGCTTGACTTCTCACTACATCCATAATGGCTAACATGGTACAACACCCTAGTACTACCTATATGGTTGCAAACCATGAATGCTATCCAGTGATCATAGATGAAGACTGGACTCCTTTAGTACTGTGTCTCTTTGGAGAATCCTTGGATACTGTTGGTTTGATTTTGTGTTGAATGAGCAGTTGCCCACATAGTCCCGAATAAGGCACATTACCTGCATTGTGAGTGAGTGTTGGTTAAGGTCCTACAGCCATGTGGCTTGATTCCCCGAGGGTGATCTGGTTCACAGAATCCTCATTATGGAGCCAAGTGGCTGGACCAGGCCAAGGGGACACCCATGTAACACCTGACGGCAGCAGATAGATGATCATTTCCGGGGGGTGGGACTGGACTGTGCGTTTGCCTGCAGGGTTGCCAACTGGGATCCCGAGCTGTTTTGTTGTGGGTTGGGTGCAGCACCTGACCAGACTTCATTACAAACTACATGTGGTAAGTAACATCGAACATAATTTTTTGGGGAATATTCCTTTAATTGAACATACTTTTTCCTCACATACTTTGTCAGTGAAGAAATGCAGATTGGACTTTAAGTTGTATTGCATTTAGCAAGGTTGTGGGTGTTTCATTGCTGTAAACTGATTTGTTGTCCTGAATTTGCTCATTAAGATGTTGCTCTTAATTCTTTTACACATTTTGTTGCTTTCCACACAGCTGTGAATGAAATAGAGTACAATGAACTTTACAGGTTTAGAGCACATTATAGTTTTCACCATGGTGATCTATTTGCCTTCTATTTGTAAAGGAAAGGATTTATGGTAGTAAACGGCTGACAAGGGAAATTCTTAAAATGAATAGTGAGTCCTGTGTGCTAAAAGCTATGATAATACCTTAATCCACTCATTTTTGTACCTGCATATACTAGGGCTTTACATTTCTTACAAAGGTAAATGTTCATTATGTATAAAGAGAGCAGGAACTAGTTGTTCATTTAAAAAATTAATTGAATAAAACTGAGAACTAAGTGATTAATAACAAACTGGCAATACTGTACTGAAACTGGACAGGTTCAGGAATAGTGCCTTCACCGCATTTAGCAACTATCAGCCATTGTGGGTTTAGTATAGGAAGTACTATATCCGTTATAAATTAGCTCACCAGGCAAAAAAAATTAGTCACATTTTCTAAATCGTGTCTAGCACCATACAGCTCCTCCATGAGACTGAAGAACAGCTGCTGTTCTATCTGATGTATGCAACATCAGTTTTCATACATTCTTGCAGCACTAAATCCTACAGTTTGGCCTCATTGTTCTAGACAGTCCCACATATTTACTTTGGGATTTCAATCTTTTAATTTTTTGGGCCAGCAGAGATGCTAGAATGCTTTCAATGTTCTTTGAGCCAATCATACACTGTTCCAGCCCTCTGCACACAACTGTAATCATCTTGGAAGACTGGGGTTCCCATTCTGTCTTACCATTCAAGTACAATGAGAAACGTGATGCATTAGACTAGATAACAAATTTGCAGATGCCAGTAGTTCAGTGTCTGTCACTCAACACCCACTGTAGTCGTGGAGTTTTATGAGAAGCTGATAGCAAGGACCTCTTCTGCAGAACTCTGTTCCAGATATAAATGGCAGTTGTTGGCCTGCACTGACAGTCTGCAGCATTTCTTGGCTGGTGGCAAAGTGGTTTTCTCATCATAATGCATGCAAGCACTGTCATTCGACCACAGTATTGGTGATGATTAGTGGTTGACTGTGATGTAAGCCTCTGCTGGAACTCGCCAAATTCCTGTACACTATCCCTTTTTCCATAGTCAAATGCAATATCTCCTTTTTGTTAGTCTTTCGCGTTTGTTGTGTGATCTATTTTTCATTGATAGAACCAAACACGTGGCACAACAGTTCTCCTTGTCACTCTACGAACCCTGTAGCATACGATACAGCTACCTGGGATGGTATTCATGCTAGGGTGCCCTATATTGGATATACACACACACATATATATATATATATATATATATATATATATATATATATATATATATATATATATATATATATACTCACCTAAAGGATTATTAGGAACACCATACTAATACGGTGTTTGACCCCCTTTCGCCTTCAGAACTGCCTTAATTCTACGTGGCATTGATTCAACAATATATATATATATATATATATATATATATATATATATATATATATATATATATATATATATATATATATATATATATATATATATATATATATATATATATATAATGCGCACCCTATCATGAATACCATTCCAGGTAGCTGTATCGTATTCTACAGGGTTCGTAGAGTGACAAAGAGAACTGTTGTGCCACATGTGTTTGGTTCTATCAATGAAAAATAGGTCACACAACAAACGTGAAAGACTGACAAAAAGGAGCTATTGCATTTGACCATGCTATATATATTAATAAATTTGCAAAAACCTCAAGTAAACTTTTTTCACGTTGTCATTATGGGGTGTTTTTGTGTAGAATTCTGAGGAAAAAAAAATAATTTAATCCATTTTGGAATAAGGCTGTAACACAACAAAATGTCGAAAAAGTGATGTGCTGTGAATACTTTCCGGATGCACTGTGTGTGTATCTCTCTCTCTATCACCTCTTACATGGATGGTGACTTAATTTTCACTTCAGCTGTAATAGAGCAGTGTAATGCAATAGTCAGACCTCTATTGTAGATTTCTGCAGCGTAAATAAGTTAACATATCTGTGTATCTATAATAGAGGTTTGACTGTAACCTTGCACTGCTCTTTTAGAAGCAGAAAATTATGCAGAACAAATTTAGACGTTTGTGAACACGCAATAGGCTTTTAGAAACACTTTTTATGAATCACCAGAGAGTAATCCTGAAGCCTCCTAGAAGTTATTGAGTTCATTTGTGAAATTGCTTTGCAAGCTGTTTCATAGGCACCATTCTAAACATGTGTAAGAAGAAACTGGAGCGCAGTGGGTCTTTGTATTACAATTTTTGTTTTTTCTAATTTAGATTAATGACATAGATTAGGGTATTATGAGTAAGTTTGTAAATGACACAGGGACTGCATAGATGGAAAATACTGAAGAAACTGCCAAAACAATTCAGAAGGACTTGGACTTTCATTTGGAAGATGCAATTTAATGAAAACAGCCAAGTGCGACTGTTAAATGAATTGAATTTAATTTAACTGATTGTTTTACTTTAATTATAAATAGAGGTGGTGACTTACAGGAAGCAAATCCTGAAAAGGATTTGGAGCGATCTGAAGAGAGGAACTGTAATCATAAGAATGTCTTCTGAGGTTTAGTGATTAATTGGTGAGATTCTTTTTGGAATACTGATTATAATTTTTTTTGCAACACATGAAAACAGATGTAATAGCGCTAGAAGCTGTGCAGACCAGATGAACTAGATATGTAGGTATTAGGTGTCTCTTGTGTGCTTTAATATTGTTTACAAGGGCAGGTACTTAGACTATATTTAAGAAACACTGCCACATGTAGAGACTGCTTTTATTAGTTTTCTTTTTTTTTTTTTTTTATTAGTTTTTGGTTAATACACAGTATTATTTGTTTAATTTCTTTAAAATACCTCTGGTGAGTTACAAATTAGTAACTAAACCAGCACAGATAACAGTGTGCGTGACATAAGAGCTGGTAATGCACATACATTACTATTTGTGTGTTTATCATGAAGTTCAGGGATTGGATTTCATCACTGGATTTCAATAATCATGTCTATTATTTAAAAAGTCCTTTTCTCCTTGCTTTGCATTTAACTTGATGGAGACAATCCCACTCATGTTCAAATACAGTAAAAAGAAGGGTTTCCATTACTGCAGTTTTAATGTCATTTTGGTGAGAGTTCAGAAATAAAAATGTGTGACTTATGTGTGTTTCAAGTGGGCGATGATGTGATCAATTAGCTGTGACTTGCAACTGTTTTTACTTGAGTCTTGCATTTGAATGAGCGGGATTAGAAATATCAGCACAGTGAATCCCATACGAATAAAGCACCATACATGACATCAGTAAGGAAGCTAAACCATTTCATTTATCCTCTGAAAGTTGTCATCCAGAAAGTGTGGTTCACTTTGAATGGAAGCTGGCACTCCGAAAGGGTGAAACCTGACTTGGAGCTGGCAGTAGCAGTAAATGATTTATCTGGGGTACACATGAGTTGAATGAAGTGGAGATAAAGTGTTGGTATGTTTTGACATGGAGCACGAAAAGCACCTTCTGCTGTTCCTTGAGATTCCTTGCCCCTGTGTCTACAACATTCATTGTTAATTGTCATTTTAGAATGCAATTAAGGGGGCACGGTCTACAGAACAAAGATGAATTATTAGTAAAACGAGAAAAGAAATTTAACAATTTAAAGCTATGGCAAAATATTTCTTAGGCCTGTTAATCTTACACTACTGTTCTTATCTAAATGCACATTAACAGAAGAAAGAGACTAGCTAGTTAAGCAATGAGGTCAATTAGCCATAAAATGATTCGGTAATTATGTAACTGAATTTAGGAAAAATTTACAGTGTCAGGGTTCCCCCTAGACTGGAATTTGGAACCACTAGACTAGTAAAATCAAAGATCATGACCCTTACCATAGTGCCTTCTTTTGCCTGCTGACTTTGTTTGGACTAATGTACTATAGATGTGTCAAACTCAAATTTTCAAGGGTTGGAATGGCTTCAGATTTTCAATCCAGTCAGTTTCTTTTTTTAGTACTCTTATTACTGCTGCTAATGGCACATCCTTCCTTTGTCTTAATTTTAATTGACTTGATTTTTAAGGCTTCCTACTCTGTTTTTTTTTCTTTTTCTTTTCTTAAGTAAGCACCCAACAATAGTGAGATGCAAGTGTGACCAGCTTACTTAACCTTATTTACATCTGGGTGTCCACCATATGGTATCTGTTTCAAAAAATATATGAAAACAAAAATATGACAAATATTGATAAACTCTGGTCTACAAAACATTTTGATGGTGATTTCAGAACAAAATACATTTAATAGTTTTGAGATTAATCTGGTATGGCAGAATTAAGAGCACTTAAGTGTTAATGAAATTAGGTAACATGTTTCATTAACATCAAAAATTGACTATTAATTAAATTGGGTTGGTTTGAAAGCCATGGCTCATCAGGAACTGAGTTGAAAAAAATACTCCTGAAAAAATTGTATATATATATTTTTTTATATGTTATGTACACAATGTGGTTTGTACTGATGGGTGAGAAAAAAAATTGCCTAATGATTTCATGGTGAGCAGAGTTAACATTTCTGATAGAATGGAAGTCCATGGTGACAAATTCTGGATACAGCAAATATGAATAATGTACATGAAGAAAATCACACATTACTTGTGCTGCATAATGCACATAAAATTAACTTTAACTCCGGAATGTTGGTAGGCTTTCTTGCATGAACTGCGTATTTCAGGTCTCTACACAGCATTCCTATAGGATTAAGGTCAGGACTTTGATTCAGCCTTTCCAAAGAGTTTTAGTTTCTTAAGGTGTAACTATTCTTAGGTAGAACGACCTGTGTGTTTAGGGTTGTTGTCTTGCTGCATAACCCACTTTCTCTTCAGCGTCATTTCACAGATAGTTACCCTAACGTTTCCCTGTAGATTTTTCTGGTACAATTCAGAATTCCTAGTTCCATCAATGATTGCAAACCATACTGGCCCAGTGACAGGAAAGCAAGCCCAAACCATGATACTGCCACCACCATACTGTACAGATGGGATAAGGTTTTTATACTGGAATGAAGTGTTTGTTTTCGCCCAGTAGAGCTGATTTCATTCAAGACAAAAACTTCTCTTTCCATCTCAAATTTTCACATCATTCTTCCAATTGTCTTCTTGCTTGTCCTCATTTCCTTTAGCAAACGTTTGAGGGATAGCAGAATTGTTTAGTACAGCAGTGGCTTTCTCCTTGCACCCCTGCCATGCACACCTTTTTTGTTTAGTGTTCTCATGTTAGTGGATTCATGAGTAGTGACATTAGCCAATGCAAGAGATGCCTTTAGATTTTTAGACGTGTCCCTGTAGTTCTTTATTTATCTACCCAATGTAGGGTCACAGAGAGCCAATGATTATTGTAGCAGCACTGGGTGTTGGGCAGGATACCTACCTGGTGTACTTAGGCAGCTAGCTGGGAGAAGGGATCTGTGTCTGGGAACAGCCCCCCTCCCCCCCCATCTGCTGCTCAGGGGCCTGCTTTTTATAGCCTGCTTCTCCAAATATTCTTTGCCCTCTGACGGCTCGACCACCAGGGGAGAATTTCCATTTCAAGTCCCAATCTAGGTTAGCTACATTATTTATAAAACACAACAAAATAGTCAAATTTGGCCAGTCAGCTTAATGAAGGTTCTTGGGTTTAGGATTTAATAGCGTGCTGACCAGTGAAATGTACAGTTCATACCAGACAAGAATGAGTAACACCAAAGTAATGCACTATTTTTAACACATTACATTATATAATAACTAGGTAATTTATTTAGACACTTTTCTTGTAAATAATGAGTAATGTAACTAAGTTACTTTTGAAAATAATGTTCCCCAACACTGAACATCATTAATCAAGTGCCAGTCACACATTGCCCAGTAGAAAAGGACGTAGAAATAGTGATAAAATATGACATTTCTGTTTCATTCAGCTATTTTTACACAGATAAATGTAAATGATTCTTATTATTCAATTTTTATCTGGCAATTATGTGATAATTGTAACAGGCCTCTGCATACATTCAGTTTGGAGTATAAGTGTTCCTTAAAATATTTAACTTGCCCAGTTCCAATGGATGCAGAGAGGGGTATTTGAAATCCTTGTAGTCCTCCAAATCTTTTGTCATGCAAACTGGGGATTGGGGGGGGCAGTGGCAGTGTCAAAGGCTTTTCTGGTAAGAAACCAAAGGAGGCCAATATTTTGGAACTAATATGCAAGAAGGTACAGAGGGGAATCTTGGTGGATTTGTTTTAGATGGAGATACCTGTTGGGTACTGTTTGTTTTTTTACTCATTCATTGTTAAAACTGTATCCCTCTCTTGTAATTTGGATTTCTTTTTTTTAAATAACCTTTCCTAGTCAAAAACTGGCCTGTACTTTGTCTGTTTTGGCTACAATGCCCTACATTGTCAAAATATTTTGAAAAAGTTAGAATACAGATTACTAAATTTAGTGGGTTTTAGCCTCACTTGGGGAGGCAAAAAGGGAGGGTGGGGGGTTAAGGGGGGGGAGAGAGAAAGAGAGTAGGCCTGATCTATACCTAATCTATCCTCTTAATCTTTATAACTATAACTGCTAAGATAATAAGCTGCATGGCAAAAACTCTAGGGGAAATAGGAAATTAAGGCCGAAGCTGTCTCACTTCCAGTTAAGACTATAAAATGACATCAAAAACTCAGAATCAGTGTCTCCATGATGAGTCAGTTAACTTTGTAAGCTGGAATGTTAAAGGCCTGAATCGCAAATTAAAGAGAAAGAAAGTACTCTCTCACCTAACAGGTCTAAATGCTAAAATAGTATTTTTACAGGAGACCCACTTACTAAGCAAGGATCAGTTCCGCTGCAAAAGACTGGACTGGCCAAATGTTCCATTCTAGTTTTACAAAGAAAACTAGAGGTGTGGGAATTCTCATACATAGAACAGTACCATTTGTAGCATCAGATGTAGTATTGGATCCTGAAGGGAGATATGTAATGGTCATGGGAGACTTATCTAACTGTAAAATGATTTTGATAAATGTTTATGCACCTAATGTTGATGATAAGGAATTTATACAAAATTTATTTGCATCCATTCCCAATCTGAACACTCATAAAGTTATAATGGCTGGGGACTTTAATTGTGTTCTAAATCCACTTTTAGATAGGACTTCCTCCACAGGGGAACGCATCTAACACCGCAAAGATAATTACAAAGTTTATAACTGATCACAACTTATCAGATCCCTGGAGGTTTTAAACCCAAGTTCAAGAACATATTCTTTCTACTCACCAGTACATCATTGCTACTCAAGGATTGATTACTTCTTTATAGACAATAACTTCTTGCCTAAGATTAAATCTTGTAAATACGATGCTATTGTTATTTCGGACCATGCACCTATGATCTTGGAGCTGAAATTACTAAGCCCCATACACTCACCCCGCAGATGGCGCTCAACCGCTTCTATTAGCTGACGAGAATTGTACTGAATTTATATCCAAACAAATCAAATTCTTTCTAGAGACAAATACATCCCTGAGATCTCTGCAGGAATACTCTGGGAAACTCTTAAGGCCTTCTTAAGAGGACAGATTATCTCATATCTTTCCCACAGAAATAAATCCGAAGCCAAGAAAGTAGCAGAGATAAAAAGCAAATTACTAAAATAGATGAAGAACATGCCAGACTACCAAGCGAGACTCTACATAGAGGAGGCAGGCTCTACATTCAGAATTAAACCTCTTGACAACTAAAGAAACTGAACAACTAATTTACAAATCCAGACATCATTATTATGAACATGGAGAGAAAGCTAATAAGCTTTTAGCTCAACAAATTCACAAGCAAGAAGTGCAACGCAATCTCGTAATCACTAACACGAACGGAGATAAAATCATCGAACACAAAAATATAATGCACACTTTCAGAGACTACTATAAATCCCTATATACTACTGAGTTTAAAGAAGACAATACACAATCTAATGCATTTCTGGATACATTACAGATACCACAAATAGACGCTTTTAGTGTGGAGGAACTTGATAAACCTCTGCATTATCAGAATTACTAGATGCTATAAAGTCACTCCAAGGTGGAAAGCAGCAGGCCCTGATGGCTACCCTGCAGAGTTTTACAAGAAATTCTCCGCTCAGCTAGCTCCCTCCTATTAGCAACATTTACAGAAGCCAGAGATAACCAATCTCTTCCACAAACCTTTGCCAAGCACTAATCACTGTTTTCCAAAACAAAATAAGGACTTATTACAATGTGCATCATACAGACCAATTTCACTTCTGAATAACAACGTTAAAATACTCTCTAAAATCATAGCTAGAAGGATGGAGAAAGTGCTCCCCTTGGTAATATCACAAGACCAAACTGGATTTATTAGGGGCCTTCACTTCACTGTTTAATGTAATATACTCACCAACTAAATCAAACACCCCAGAAATATTATTATCATTGGATGCAGAAAAGCATTCGACATGATTGAATGGAAATACCTTTTACTACATTGGAGAAGTTTGGGTTTGGCCCAACATTTGTGCATGGATTAAATTACTGTATACTAACCCAGAAGCTTCAGTTTGCATCAATAACATTTGCTCAGACTACTTTAAACTAGAACGTGGCACTAGACAAGGATGTCCCTTGTCACTGCTGCTGTTTGCATTGCCATTGAACCACTGGCAATACATTGTCGAAATACTGATCAGATAAAGGGGATTAGCAGAGAAGGACTGGAACAGAAAATCTCATTATATGCAGATGACATGGTACTGTATATATCGACCCAGAAAATTCTGTGCCTGCAGTCTTAGCAGCACTCACAGAATTTCAAAATCTCTGGTCTCAGAATTAATCTGAATAAAAGTGTACTCTTTCCAGTGAATTCTCAAGCATATAATATTAGATTAGACACCCTACCTTTTATCATTGCAGAACAGTTTAAATACCTAGGGTAAACATCACAAGTAAACATAAAGCTCTTTATCAACAAAATTTCACGTCTGCATGGAAAAAATTAAACAAGACTTGCATAGATGGTCAACCCTTCATCTCACACTAGCTGGAAGAATTAACACTGTTAAGATGAATATTCTTCCTAAGCTCCTTTTTATTTCAAAACATCCAATATACATTAATAAATCATTCTTTAAGCAATTAGATTCAACAATAACCTCATTTATTTGGAATTCAAAACATCCACGCATCAAAAGAGCGACCCTACAAAGACAAAAGGCAGAAGGTGGCATGGCTGTACCTAACTTCCAGTTTTATTACTGGGCAGCAAATATACAGGCATAAGAACCTGGACACAAATAGAAGAACATACACAGGCTTGGACGCAATAGAAGTAAAATCCTGCAGTACTTCTTTGTATTCCTTGCTCTGTGCTCCAATAAACACACGCTATGGGCAATACACTAATAACCCAATTGTGCTCCACTCACTTAGAATCTGGAACCAATGTAGAAAGCATTTTAAGACGGAGAAGCTTCTATCTGTGGCACCTCTGCAAGAGAACCACCTCTTTCAACCTTCACAAACATATGCAGTTTTTAATATCTGGAAAAATTTGGAATTAACTTGCTTAGAGATCTTTATATAGACAACGTCTTTGCATCCTATGAACAATTACATTCCAAATTTAACATTCCAGCTACACATTTCTTTCACTATCTTCAAATCAGGAACTTTGTTAAACAGAACCTTCCAGATTTTCCTCATCTTGCACCCTCATCCATGCTGGAAAAATATTGCTCAATCTCAAGGACTTAGACTCCATCTCTACAATATATAAAATCATTTTACAATCCCTCCTTTCAAAGATCCAAGAGGACACTGGGAAAAGATCTCTCAATTAATATATCAGAAAAGGAGTGGAAAGTAGCAATGCAGAGAATTCACTCGAGCTCCATATGCGCAAAGCATACAATTATACAACTCAAAATTATATATCGAGCACATCTGTCTCGACTAAAACTCTCCAAAATGTTTCCAGGGCATGATCCAACCTGCGAACGTTGCAACCAAGTCCCAGCCTCACTGGGTCACATGTTCTGGGCCTGCACCAAATTAACATTATTCTGGACAAAAATTTTTAATTACCTCTCAGACAGCCTTGGACTCACAATCCCTCCTAACCCATTAACGGCTGTGTTTGGGGTTCTTCCAGAGTGGCTTAAAGTCGAGAAAGACAAACAAATTGTGATTGCATTCACTACACTTTTGGCACGCAGATTTATTCTAATAAACTGGAAGAACCCAAACTCTCCTCTTTAAGTCAGTGGGAAACTGATGTGTTATATTATTTGAAATTGGAAAAATCAAATACTCAGTTAGAGGATCTGTGCAGACTTTTTTCAAAACATGGCAGGATCTAATCAGTAATATTTTAAAATATGTTCATGAAGCACAGAGAATTTATTAATTTAGGTATGTTTACAAGCCTTAAATTTTACGCAGTTTGACTTGCTCTCTCTCTCAGGGGTGGGGATCGATCTGTTCTTAACTCAATTTTTCTTTTTGTAAAAACTTGATTGGTTTATATGGATTGCAATAAAATTAAAAAAAAAAAAAAAAAGATTACTAAATTTAGTGCTAATTATATTATCACCACTAGATGGTGGTCAACAAATAGTGACCCTAAAACATCTCGACAAATTTTGAAATCCATACATGCTGGAGCATTTTTTTTCCATCTCAGTTTTAGTTATTTATTTATTTTAATGTAATGACTACCTATTAGACAAAATAACTTCCTCTCAGGGATCACTTGAGCAATCTCTCAGGGAGATTTTGTCCTTGTAAGTGAAAAGTTGGCTAACTGCCCTTCCTTTATTTCTGGCTTCTCATATATTTCCATTACAAAATAACCTCCCATTTTACTTACCATTTTAATTGCTAATTAGGTTTGCCTGGATAAAGACAATGTTGCCGCAGAATAAACCCCTCCAATCCTTTTCAGAAATTGCTTTCCGTAGGTCAGTGACACCCATCTTTTACTTAGATTAAATTTACTTTTGCCTGCTTGAAGCACAGTGCAATTCCCTACGTTAAACTGCATTTCCAAAGCTTTCACCCAATTCCGATGATTGTGTGTTTCTTACTGAATGTTATTTGCTCTCCTTCAGTTTTATTGTCATCAAAAATTTCACAAAATATATACTTGAATAAGTACTATAATTTCTCTGTGGGACTCTATCTGTACTGTTTATCTGTGGTCAGTTTTAAATCATCCTGTCATTAGTACATCTTATTTGTTCAGGACACAAAAACAGAACAGTAATAATGTCTAAATTTATTTTGTACAAGTGTGTGGGAGTTGGGTTTGATTCCTGGCTTGATCATTGCCTGTGTTCAGTTTACATATTTTTTTTTTTGTAATTTCTTGAGTTGTTTCAGCTCAAAGATGTGTGTTTATGGTTAACTGGACCTTAATTTGAGCTTTTGAGTGGGTATGTATATCACATAATCTATTTCAATTTTTTATGCAGCACATGTTTTGGGTGGAGACTTGAAAATATACTTGGAAGAAGAGTCCCCCCTGGCACTGATTAAATAATTTTAGCAACTAATAATTGAATCTTGCAAAGAACATCTTCCTACAACAAAATGGAACATGTACAAATTGAATTACAATAAGAACATACAAAAAAGGCTTGCAAACAAATTTTAAATTGTATCATATTCACAAAAGGTGAGTTCACTAGCAAAGCATAAAAATGTTTAACTAAATCCAGTATTTTAACTTGTTCTAATTAAGTAGGAGTTCTTCATAAACTTTAAATTAAATTATTGAAAGGAGGTGAGAGTTTCAGGAATTTATTTGCTTTGGGGTGAGGAGGAATCATGTTACCTAAAGGGCATGTCAGATTTATATCTCAAAACTACTTGCAATGCACTTGTTAAAAACTCTCCACATCTTACATTGAACATGAAGACTTGGAAACCATCCTTTACTTGTACTGGCAGCTCCAGAAGGTAAGACACACATTGTGTCACACATGTAGTGCAAGGTAAGAGTGATTTTTGGCAATCATTCAATGTAAAAGATACTAGAATATGAATAGGAGCACTACATGAAAGTAAACCGAAAATTGAAATTTTACAGTAATTTGATATATTTCAAGTTGCTCGACGATTGGATGCTACAATGCTTTGATTTGTTTGAGGAGTGGGTGAGTGACAGGGGCATATGGATTACTATGTAGGTGACTGAAATTCCTGGGTGCCTGCCATTGAATTTCAAGTGTATGATCATTATTGATGCCTTACCATATAAAGTCCAGGTTCAGTAGGTAAAGTGATATGCTCAGGGTCACACAGTGAGTTGAACTCCCAGCCTTTGGTTTTCAGTTCAGGCTATTATCCACTATGCCACATTTCCTTTCATTTTGGAATGGAGACTAAGATGTGTTGGTGTAGTTATGGGGCATTTTTGTAAACCCCCACCAATATTGTTGGTCCTTCTACAGATATGGATAGGTGAGCTGTAACTCTTGGGCTAACCTACAAATAGTGGAGCACAAGAAACAGTGAATAGTTTTTTTGGTTTTTTTTTATCCCAGTATGTTGAAGGACCAACAAGGGGAGGGGGTTTCTAGATTTAGTGTATAAATATTTCATTGTGTTTTAAGCAGAGTACATATTCAAACATGTTACAAGTGTTAAGGTTAATTATAGTAGAGCAACTTTTGAACAAATACAAGAAAGTTGAAATAAACTGGAACTAGCTTTAAAATGCAAAGATTGTTGATGATGTGAGACAGGGTTAAAAGTATTTTATATGTAATGCAGGACAAGTTTATCAAATTTGGAAGCAGCAAGAAATTGAATAATACTCTGTCGTTGATAGATAATGAAATTTTAAAAAGTTGCAAAGGAAATAAACAGCTGCATAAGGTATACAAGACTGATAATTCCAAAGCTAACCATAAGGGAGCATGAGAGCAGTGGTTATAAAGGATAAAGCTAAAAGGCATTTGGAGAGAAATATTGCAGTAAAGGCAAAATATGACCCAAAGAGATTCTTACAATTTCTTTATAGTGAAAGAGCAGTCTTGAATGAAACAAAGTTAAGACATTATAACAGTTGTTATGTGAATAAGATATTAACACCAACAAGCTTGCCAATTGTGCTTACCTGATTTCTATATAAAAATAATATTGAGTCAAGATTCATCCCTAAAGGCTCTACTAAACTACTCAAACTGAATTGAATTGAGTAATGTAAAATCAGCTGAATCATTGCTGAAGGACCTGAACAGCATACAGGTGTGTGCAGATTTGTGGCAGATAAAGTTTTGCACGTAAAAAGTAGATATGTGACATTTGAATATGCAAAGGGAAGTCTGAAATTTGAAAGTAGACCTTATGAGAAAGGCCTGTGAGTCATGGTACCCTGGTCACTATTTACATTCAGACAGAGTACAAAAGCATTGAAGAAGGCAAATAGGATGTTAGGTTATATATCAAGGTGTGTAGAGTACAACTTAAGGAAGGTTATACTTAAGCTATATAATTCACTAGTGATGATGTGGAAGCCTTTTTCCAGATAGACTTAATGTGTCATACTCACAGCCACTTGTTACTTTTGCAGATGGTGAACTTGCTGCTCAACAAAGGGGCCAATTTGAATGTGTCTGACAAGAAGGAGCGTCGGCCAATCCACTGGGCAGCATTTCTAGGTAAGCCATCTCTAATTGCAGAGTAGTCATGGAGTAAGATATTTTAAAGTTTGAGCCTTAATCTTGGCATCATGGTAAAGATGAATGAATAGAAATGGACAAGTGGGTAAGTCTGTCACTACGCTTTCTTAAAACGTACCCATGCAGTCAGAAGGGTATTACAAGATCTTCTCAATAATGTGTTCTTGTTGGCAGGGCACCTAGAAGCAGTCAAGCTGTTAGTGGCCCGGAGTTCTGATGCCATGTGTAAGGACAGGCGTGGCTACACCCCTTTGCATGCTGCAGCCTCCAATGGACAGATTGAGGTGGTTAAATACCTACTGAGATTGGGAGTTGAGGTGAGACATCTTATTCTGTTTAGTGGTTTCCTGCCTTCACTTAACAATAGCAGCAGAAAAACTTGGTGTGGTACATCAACTCTGACAAATGCAGCCTTGGCTTAATTGTATGGGGGATTGTTTTAGGCAGGTCGGAATGTATCTGAAGATTAGAAGCACATCTTGCTTTACTGTTAAATTTTTAAAAATCTGACAGATGACTGGAGGCAGCAAGATCTTTCTTTAATTGAAGTTGGCTGGGGGATAATTTTGTGCAAGAGTTGTACGGTGATGGTGCTGTAAAAATACTATTTTTACCCACAGTATCTCTGTTTTTGTAAATTTGTACACAATGAAAGTCCTCAGACATTTAGACAAAATACAATATTATAGAAAGATAACCTAAATGAACACACAGTACAGTTTTAAAGCATTACCACTTTTATTCAAGGAACAGTTATCCAACAGCCTTCTCACCAATGTGATTTAATCATTGTCCACAATAATTTACTTGTGATTATTGCTGCTACAAATGCTGCCACAAACACTTCCTGCAATGTCTTACTAGTCTTTCAAATCATTGTTGAAGAAATCTTAGCCCACTCTTCTTTGCAGAACTGTTTTCATTCAGACACATTTGTTGATATACAGGTGTGAACAGCTCATTTCAGGTTCACCATATCTCTGTTAGGATCAAGTCAGTAATTTGAATAGACCACTCCAAAGCTTTCATTTTGTTTCTTCTGAGTCATTTTGCTTTTGCTTTTGTGTCAGGTCACTGACAGATGACTGGACTTTCTTTATAGGAATAAGAATATTCTATTACTGTGGAATTTATGGTATTTTCAATACTGGCAAGTCATAAGGCAGCAATGCATCCCAACGCTGTCACACTAGGACACCCATTTTCATCATAAGTATGATGCTGTTATTGTGAAATGCTATCAGTGTCGTCCAAAGATTTCTACTTTTGACATGTTTGTCCACAGAACATTATTCCAGAAGGCTTGGGTTTCATTCATATGTTTCTTTGCGAATGCGAGGTGAGCACTAATGTTACTCGTGTATAGCACAGGTATCCATCCTCTTTGCTACTATTCCATGAATTCCATTTTTCCTCAGTCTCTTACTTATTGTGGAATCATGAACACAGACCTTAGCTGAGACTAGAAAGGCCTACAGGTCTCTGGATGTTTTTCTGGAACTCATTGTGTCAGACTGGCTTTTCCTGTTCCAAATGTTCTCCATTTGGAGATAATCACTCTCACTGTGGTGTGCTGTGGTCCCAGAGTTTTAGAAATGGTGTCCTAACACTTTCGTGACTGGTAATTTTCAAAACCCTTTGCATCACTTTTTCAGTTTTCTTTGATTGAGGCCTAACGTTCTTGGCTTAACGTTCTTCACTATGTGGTGAGCTTTTAGATTCAATCGGGCTGGCTGTGTTCAGTCAGCCAAGTTGAATTCTTAATGACGTTATTTGTTAGAGTTGAGTAACTAAGTGGGCAATTACCTACTCACATGGGTATTACAGGTGTTGGATAACTTTATCATTTAAGTATATTAAGTAGTAGTTTAGAAATAGTATTATGCTTATTCTGGCTCTCTTTAATGTTAGATTTTGTCTGAAGATCTAGATAGTTTTATTGTGCTAAATATACAAAAAAGGGTATCGCGAATGAGGCTACTACTGTACAAACTGATTCTGGTACTCCGATTCTAGAGTACCGGTTTGAGAAGTATATTTATGTATTGCTTTCAAGTTTTAAATACTCGTTTCTCTTTGCTTTTATTATCTCATCTTGCTGTGCACTTGACCCTTTAACTGAGCAGATTGATGAACCCAATGTGTTTGGGAATACAGCACTGCACATAGCCTGCTACACAGGACAGGAGGCAGTGGCCAATGAACTGGTCAATCATGGCGCTAATGTCAACCAGCCCAATGAGCGTGGCTGTACCCCACTACACTTTGCCGCTGTCTCTACAAATGGGGCCCTATGCCTAGAGCTGCTGGTCAACAATGGAGCTGACGTTAACATTCAGGTATAGTTGCCATTTCGTCTGCGATAGCTGCTAAAGATTGTATCAGCTCCACCTATGCAGTTCAGCATCTTCTCTGTCTGTCTTAACAGCGTTCTCATTTATTTACTTATAGAATAAAGAAGGGAAAAGTCCTTTGCACATGGCTGCTATTCATGGGCGTTTCACTCGATCCCAAATCCTGATTCAAAATGGTGAGTTAACAGTATCATAGGGAACAAAACATAAGTCGGCATAAGTCCGTATACTAAGACTCTTTCCTCAATGCACATCCTATAGTTCATAGATAACCTACTGTATATGATCCAGTACCACTTTGGCCAAAAACATGTTTTTTTTTTTTTTGTTTGTTTTTTTTAAAAACCTAGGGGGGGAAATCGACTGCACGGATAAATATGGCAATACACCTCTTCATGTTGCTGCTAAATATGGCCACGAACTGCTGATCAGCACCCTGATGACCAACGGAGCTGACACAGCAAGGTAAGAGCCAATAAAACAGGCTCTTGTTTTAGGTTTCTTCATTATCTTTGCAAACTGTAAACTCTGGCTGTACTCTTTCTCATTGATGTTGCATTCACACCAGGGCTTTTAGATTAATGCCACTGTATTCCTTTATTTATCCAGGCGTGGAATCCATGGGATGTTCCCTCTGCACTTGGCCGTGCTTTACGGGTTTTCAGACTGTTGTCGCAAGTTACTCTCCTCAGGTGAGCCTAAGACAGCCAGTTCTTTGTGATGGCTTGCAATTGATACTTGAATCAAGGTATTCAAGATACTTTGTTTTTTGTTCTTTTTTTACAAGCCTGCAATTGACACTTTTTCTGCCCCATCTCCAGGTCAGTTGTATAGTATTGTCTCGTCTTTGAGTAACGAGCACGTGCTCTCAGCTGGATTTGATATAAACACCCCAGACAACCTCGGGAGGACCTGCTTGCATGCTGCTGCTTCAGGCGGGTAAGTCTCATCATGGTATCCCACATGCTTTGTTGTAGAAATGGAAGCTTAACATTTTGAAAACTAATTTTTGTCCTTCAATTTTCAGTTTTTTATAAGCATTTTTTAAGCATTTTATTGGCTTTTGAAACATTCAACTTCAGATTTCATTGCATCATTTCAGTACCATTTAGTTGTAGACTTTTGACTTGTGTCTTAAAATTGCCTAGATTATTGTCCTGCTGAATGGTAATATTTTGTTTTAGTGTTACCTGTCAGGTTACCTCGCAACCTCCTGTATGCAGCTCTGAAATACTGTGTCCAGTCCCAGATACAGCAAAGCACACCTCTACAATCCTGGTCAATATAATAATGTTAGGTTTCTGTTGTTCCTGGAACAACATATAAAAAATTAAAAAAGGTTTCCTTAAGAATTTAAATGAGAAGTTCTTTGTTTTCTTATGGTCAGATTTTTTTTCATGTGTTTTTGTTAATGAGATAAGCAAGGTCTTATTTTTTTCGTGTATTAGCTTGTAAAGTGATAAAGCACCCAATGTTATGTCTATCAGCCAATCTGCTTGAAACAACTCTAGTCCCAGTGGATCATTTTTTCTAATTGGGCACACTAAATTCTTAGTCATTTTTTTTTTCTCAATATCCTAAATAGAAAGTGCTGTACAAAGTTTGAAATTACAAAAGCCCCACTATGCTTTGGCAAATTTGTAAAATCTGCCTTACATGGGAGAAACATTTTGAATGACTTCAATTGTGAATTAGTTTATAGGGGAGAGATTTTTTTTTTTTTGTACTCATCTGACAGCATCTCCTGATCACAAAATAAGGAAATGTAGGCAGAGTCATGCACACTGCACTAAGCTTGTGTTTGCGCAAACCTTTGCCTCAGCAACTCAGTTCCTTGAAATCGTAGTGAGTAAGTGACATGATGTTAACATCTGTAAAACTAAAAAATGAAAGCAACTTTTACAGAAATAAAGGAAGGGGTGAATGAGCTTGGTGCTGCACATTATGCATACAGTAAATAATCCTGTGTTCAAGAGTTCACTTACACTAAAAATAACCTCACGACTGTGTTGTCTGCAGGTCATGATTCATTATTTCTCTTAACAATATGATATATCTGTAAAGCACCACAATGACCTGCTGTTTTTCGTGGGACAAAGCAGCCAGCAATTGTAGCTATTGAATTCAACATAGATTTAAAATCTGCACCAGGTAAATCTTTCTAAAATGTTATATTTAAGAAATCTTAACTCCGATTAGCTGTAGACCCTTCATAACTAACAAATAACAAAAGGACATCAGTCGGTGGATTTGAGTTAGATATTGCTGTCCCTGACCGCTGTTGAGCCACTACATGACTCTTTCCACTTCATTTTGAATTACATGGTGTTTTTAAATGCTATTAAAAACATTTTTATGTAACCTACTAGCACAAGTAATTACATTCTATTAGTATTGTTATTTGAATATGAGCAACTGTTACAAGAATATCTCATCTTCTCAAATTTCTTTTACCATTGAGGATCACAGTTGCAGAGGCCAAGCACGTCAACCTGACCTCTGTATCCCCAGCTATAGATTCCAAAGCTTCTTGGATGTTTCCCAGGCATTCCCAAGCCACCGAGAGATATAATCCCTAAAGAAAATGTCATAACTCCTTCAAATCACTAGAAAATTTAAAAATGCTCCAACATCGAAACATTTAAGCAGTGTTTAATCAGTCTTGCTTGTCACTACTACCTGGTGTGATGCCTTCAATTCTGTGACATCCATGTTTCTCATGTGAACCAATCCTGCCATAACATGTCAGTGGTGTTTATATCTGGACTTTGTCTAGGCTGTTGTAAATATCTTCAGCTATTTTGATCAGACTAAAAGAAACACTCCACACAAGAATGTTTTTTTTAATGTTACCCTATGTGTTTTTGTCGCGATGGCTGAGAATAATTTTAAATCTTATGTTTTCATGGAAAGTGGTTATTGCACTTCTGAACTGAAGAGCAGCCTCTACCCATTTCATGTTTTTAACTGTTCTGTTTTCAAATCTAAAGCTTGAACCCATTTGAATGAGTGACCTGTTTGTACACTACTTTTGTTTCCCAGAAGATTTATTTATCAATGTTTTAGTAAAAAAAAATGCATGCATTCTGCATGTTGTGAGCAGATGACCTAATGTCTTGACATGTGGATTATGCAAACAGAGTAACCTAAGATTTTCCTGGATGATGTTAACATTTTTTTCTGTTGTCTTCATGATGCCAATTTGATCAAAAACGCCATACATTGACACTTGAGCTAAGTAACACACACTTTTTGTGTGGACTATTCCTTTAATTGTGTATCTTGGATAATTAATTATCTTACTGTATGAGCCAGTAGCACTTTTGCTTTGCCTATTGGTGAATGACCTGAAATTCACTAAAAGAATAATTAGATACAAAAATAATTCCATTTGCATTTGGGACCGGTCTTTGAGGTCATGATGAAGCAAAGGCATCATCAAACTGGGATATGATCACCACTATGTTTGACCACTGGGATGAGGGCCCATGTTCACCAAAAAGAAGCTTTTTTAATTAAGTTCACCAATCATACGCTGGTTCAGATCTCCTCATGATCGCATATGTGTATTAAGGTAAATCTGCAACAAGTACTAATCTTCTTGTTCGTGTGACGTGCTACATAATTACATTCCTATAATTCCCTTTATGGCCCAATGTGCTTTGGAGAAAGACACCTGCAGACTCCTATACAGTTGGCCCTTGTTTATTGCAGTTAATCCGTTCCAGACTCTACCGCGATAAATGAATTTCCGCGAAGTAGGATTCTTTATTTATAAATTGAATATTTTCACAGTTAGAGCATCGAAAACCTGTTTACGACCTTCTAAATACGTTTAACATTATTAGAGCCCTCTAGACATGAAGGTGAAAACTATACGTTTATATTGTTATTTTTATATTGACACGCTTGGGTCACAGATTTGCACAGAAACACAGGAGGTTGTAGAGAAAGGGACTTTAAAACACTGCAAACAAACATTTGCCTCTTTTTCAAAAGTTTAAACTGTGCTCCATGACAAGACAGAGATGACAGTTCCGTCTCACAATTAAAAGAATGCAAACATATCTTCCTCTTCAAAGGAGTGCGCGTCAGAAGCAGAGAATCTCAGAGAGAGAGACAGAGAGAGAAAAGCAAACAATCAAAAATCTGCTGTTCGGGCTTTTAAGTATGCGAAGCACCGCGTGGGAAGCATATCGTATATCATTTAGGAGTTTTATTTAATACGTAATACATGCTCTGATTGGGTAGCTTCTTAGCCATCCGCCAATAGCGTCCCTTGTATGAAATCAACTGGGTAAGCAAACTGAGGAAGCGTGTAGCATAAACTAAAAGACCCATTGTCCGCAGAAATCCGTGAACCAGCGAAAAATCCGTGATATATATTTTGATATGCTTACATATAAAATCCGCGATGGAGTGAAGCCGCCAAAGT